>NC_061511.1:243505089-243598692 GCF_022539505.1 Lolium rigidum
GGCGGATCCGTGACGTGCACGGCAAGATATTGTACCGTAGTTAGGCTATACGTAATCCGGCTAGGACTCTCCATGTAAACCCTAGATCCGTGCGCCTTTATAAGCCGGATCCCGGGAGCCCTAGAGGAACAACCACAACTCATTGTAACAACGCGAAAGCGCCCGGATAATTCCGGACAAGCGCGGTAGGCCCTGTCATCGTGCAGGTGTTCCGAAGCTGGGTAACTCGCGTACCACCGTCCCGTGTGCACTCCGCCCTATGGCCCCTACTTCTTCTCCCCCTCGTGAGGATCCCTCCTCGGAGGTACCGTCGATTAGGCAACGACACTAGATGTGCACTTATTTGTGGACGGAGGGAGTATGTTATGTACAGAACATGCACAATATTTTTGCAGTCTCATTAACAAGCAAAGAATATACGAATAACAATAAATTTGTACAGAAGTTTGACAACATAATATATAGTTCCATTCATAATCCATCAAAAGCAAGCACATAAGATGAGATACATCACTGTCGAAAATCATACAAAATACATAGTCTAGAAACGGTGGTTCATAGAAATTCTGATACGATTACGGCTTCAATTGTAGCAAGCATCACGGAAGGAGAAGTAACCTGCGGCTGCTGTAGTGGCTCAGTTGACTTCATGACATCATCAAAAGATGTCTTCAAACTTCCAAGCATGCACATAATTGCTTCACCAGTACGTGGCGTCTTTGGTGATGGACCAACTGTTTCAAGAGATCTATCATTGGTTTCTACAGCTGGTTGTATCACCTCTGGATCAGTCGACTCAGCGCATGTCCGAGCACCTAGCCCGATCGCATGGTCTTTTGAGTAAATGGTACATATCTCATTCCAATTGCGGATTACTTTGTTCTTGTATGGAGCTGCTTTTTCATTAGCCTGGACACACATACAATCTGAAGTTAGAAACCAAATCCCAAGCAAAATAGAAGTAGAATTAGTTATGACATGTCTCATACCTCCACATATCTTTCCCACACTTCATCACTCTCAAGTTGTAAGACATTCTTTTCCCAGTTCCAACAAAATCCACTATGAGAAAGAATTTTGCTAACTATCTCATAGTGCTTGTCAAAAGTTTTCAACCTTGATACAATTTTCTCCTTTGTGACATCGACCCCACACTTTTCGCGAACAACTTTGATAGCAGCACAGTACACATGTGACTTCCATCCGTTCTGGGCACGATCACCATTGTTGTGATGCTCAACAAATACATCTAGCAAGTCGTTGTCCATCTCCTGAGTCCATTATGTGTAATTCCTACTGAACTTCTTTCCTGGTACTTTCTCCATGGACCTACACAGCCAAAAAAGATGCAAATAGTAGACAAACACAATGTATCAATAACCAAAGAAAGATCAGTGTTATATTATACTCCATCCGTTCCATTCTATAGTGCCTATTGTTTTTTTGCACGGAAATTAGCGCAAGAGTATTTTTTACACAAGATCCCTAGCTGAACGATTTGAGATCAACGTAAGATTTGGGAAATACATATCTTCCTAACTTACCATAACAATTTTGGGAGCTGAACGATTTGGGAGCTGAACGGGGAGGGGGTAATTGAAAAAAAAAACTAAGCTACAACCTTATATTCTGAAATAAATGCCAAAAATCTATAGGCACTATAGAAAGGAACGGAGGGAATATATATAATCTGGTCACAGCATACATAATACCCAACCAAGGGTGTCTATGCTCATCGTCGGTAAAGCTCCCTAAACCCCTCGGTACCCTTTGTGTACTAACATAATACAAGGCAAGAAGAGTGGATTCAAACAAATGTTCCATGAACACAATCCTTCTCTTCTTTCTTCTTTTGTTTTCTTCAGTAATGTAAGAAACCATGGCTAAGTCGTCCGACATTTTGCAACTACAATGTACATATCAGTTTTAATTAGCACGGCATGCAATTTGTAGTAGTGACAATTTTAGACAGCAAGCGAATAGCACACGATATCAATCTATTGATGTTAGTATCATATCATCATCAAATCACAATCAAATCCTAGCACACAAGTAACAACAAATCACAGGATGAGAAGCCGCGGCGGAGACCGGCGGCGCCGTGCGTGCGGAGCGATGGAGGGACGGAGACCGGGGGTGGGGCGTACCTACGCCGGCGCCAGTGTCGCTAGGGTTCCGCCCGAACGCCTGGTTGCTCGAGCTTCGGGGCGAGAAGAGCGGGAAGGGGTACGCTCGCGAATATCACCCCAATCTCCATGCTAACACCTCGACTTTGAAGGCCTCTCTTTTTGCCGTTCGGCTTCCTCCTTGATATCGAGCCCGAATACACTGGCCCAATGCCATGACCAGCCAAACGCCCAGATTTGGGGTATTCGGACCTGGAAAGGCCCGAATGTCCAATGCCAAGCCCCAATATCAACATCCAAACATAGCCTTATAGTTTTGGTGACATGAATCCCCATACACTAATGGACGTTTTTTTAACTCACCCCTAAATAACTTAAGGGGTCAGGGTCACCTCCCAAGTGTGACCTAGGGCCAGTTAAAAAAACTAGCGCCTATTTATACTAAACATTTTTATCTGATACACTTAAAATTTATTCTTTACACATGACGATCTCAGTCACTACAGTTTTCTAGTACAATTAGAGAAGTTAACCACATAATAGTGCAAAAAATATTACACTAATGGACGTTTTTTTAACTCACCCCTAAATAACTTAAGGGGTCAGGGTCACCTCCCAAGTGTGACCTAGGGCCAGTTAAAAAAACTAGCGCCTATTTATACTAAACATTTTTATCTGATACACTTAAAATTTATTCTTTACACATGACGATCTCAGTCACTACAGTTTTCTAGTACAATTAGAGAAGTTAACCACATAATAGTGCAAAAAATATTACAATATAGTATTATTTATTGTTATATTTTTGTTTAACATCAGCCATGGAAATCTAGTTGCACTATATGTAAGGCGTAGATTTTAAATGGAATGGTGGTAGTTGTTTCCGTTTTGACGGCTACCTCCTAGAAATATTTGGTTTAACAAAAAATTTCCACATTAGAGAAAAATAGGAAAGTAAGAGCAAGTTATGGAATCACATGTCTTCACAGATTAATTTGTGCCACCCCATATGAAAATATATGTATAGTAGTATTTTGTTTGTGTCTGTTTTAGGTTTCATGAATATCACGGCAATAAGCTCTAAGTCTAGTAGAGATTTCTAGAATGCATGATGGACTACAGTAGTTTAGTTGTTAAGTAAGCTGAAATAAAATAACAGATCTGCTCAAAAGAGTTCATGGTACGCTCTTGGCAGCGAAGGCCTATGATCAGTGTGAACGATCCAGGGCTCGTCCACATCTTCTCTCGAGACGGGCATCGATGGTTCGGCGTCCGATCCGAGCCCGCCGGGACCCGGGAACCATCGCGGATGTTCTTGCTCGTTCCGATGGCCAAGAACACGAGCGCACGGCTAGCGGTATAGATTAGTCAACGGATTAGCGGCCAGTTAAGTATTTGTTGGAGGCCACTGCATGTCTGCGTGCGCATGTGTTTTTTTTACCTTGGTTCCCGTGAGTATTCCAAGAAAGGTTAAATACAAAGCGAAGCAGCTCATGGAATTAATGCAGGATTCAAGTGGCTTCGTGTGCGTGCATGCCCTTATTTACGCGGCAATTGTGGTAAGGTTCAAACAGGGCTCGCCATGTGCTTTCGCCGTAACCTCCGACTTAGAGCAAGTTTAATAGTATAGCCAGCTGCTGGCTATAAGCCATGTGCCATGTCATTTATAACTAATATAGAGCCAACATGTATAATAGTGAGCTATAATCATGTACTACTTTATCAATGAATGACCCACATTTCACTCTCACAAAGTGCCTAGGAAGCGCGTCTTAGAGCTGGCTCTTGCATGAGAGCCCACTCCTCTTCTCTCTTCTCCTCTCTCTCCTCCAACTAAGCATGAATATATTATTTTAACCCTTATAGCCAGCTGACTAGGACTTATTATACTTGCTCTTAGCAGCTTGATCAGGTCCTGAAATCATTACATACTACGGCAGCCGTTTCAAAGAAAAAATAGATACGACGGCAGTAAGAGTTGAGTACTCCTAAAAGAAAATCAATACTAAAAGAAAATCTTCAGAGAGTTCGTCAACCATTCGGGAAAATTAGGTGCCATGGAGTACTTCTCTTGTGGTTTGGCTCATCAGGCAAAATGGTAGGTACTTGATCATGGCTCTTAATTAACTCTGACAATGATTCTAGAATCTACATTTTGCACTAGTACAGTAGTACTGGCTGTGCTTATCGCAAAAAAAAAAAAAGTACTGGATATGCCACACATGGCTATGTTCCCAAATCACTTGCATGGTGCATGGTGCAATCTGACCTAGCTGCTAGCCCGTTTCAGCTCATGATTCTGGGATTCTCTCGGTTGCCATTACTAGTTTCTGATGGTAGGTATACCACTAGTAGAAAAAGGGACTTCCGTTCAGGCCTTTAGTACCGGTTTCCTTACGAACCGGTACTAAATGGTGCATTAGTACCGGTTGCATTGTCAAAGCCTTTACTACCGGTTCGTAAGGACCTTTAGTACCGGTTCGTGACACGAACCGGTACTAAAGAGTTAGCGTCAGCACAAAAACCTTTAATACCGGTTCGTGACATGAACCGGTACTAAAGGGTACCCGGTTAGCCAATTTTTAGATTCTCAAAATTCCAAATGAAAATATGAAAGCAGGAAGATTTTAGTTTTTTTTCCAGAAATTTAGAATTTTATATATTTTTATTTTTTTTAAATTAAAATTAATAATTATAAGATTTTTTGAGTCCTAACATATTACTATTACTTCTAGCAAATTATAAGATTTTCAAATTTTCAAGTTTTAGGTTTTGCAAAAAAATTAAAATTTTAAAAAATAATAATTAAAAAAGTTAATTTTATTTATTTATTTAACATTATTATTACATCATTACTTTTGTTTATTAAAAGAATTCTTTGGAATTTAAACGATAAAGAAGTGTGACATCGACCAACATGTTAATATGATTGATATGATACTACTATCACATACATACATGCGCGCGAAGCACTTGGAAGTGGAACGGGATGGAACTTAGAAGTTAAGCGTGCTAGTGCCGGAGTAGTGTGAGGATGGGTGACCGACTGGGAAGTTTGACCACGGTAAGTAATTTGACTAGAGATTAAGTATAGTTAGAGACTAACGAAAATACTAGAAATTCTGAAAAAAAGGGAGTGAAAAAAATAAAATAAAAGAGGGTGTGAAAAATGACCCGGACTTTTGGCTCTCGGGTGCAGGCGCACCCTATATACTCCAAAAAATGTAGTAATTTCAAATAAAGTCAAAAAATTCGAATCCTTTTGGGAATCAAAGATAATCAAGTATTGTACACGTATAAATTTGTTTGGCCAAGAAATGTTTCACATTGACTTCAGGCAAAAAATAACAAATCTATGACGAATATAGCGTGAATAGTACTTTAATATAGGACCTCCAAGTCTGTTTTTTTCATCCAGGAAACAAGAGAAGTTATTTCATGGTGAATCTTTCGTATACGAGTACAATACATGATCATCTTTGATTCCCAAAAAAATTTGAATTTTTTTGACCTTTTTCTGAATTACTAATTTTTTTTAACATAGGGTGCGCTTGCTCCTAGGTTCACCCATGCAATTTCGGTGTGAAAAACAATTAGAAAAAATGGATAAAAAAATTAAACAAAATAGTCTTTAATATCGGTTCGTGTTACGAACCGGTACCAAAGGTCTCCAGCCCCGCGGGTTCCTCCGTGCTCACGTGGAGGCACCTTTAGAGCATCTCCAGTCGCGTTCCCCAAACCGTCCCCCAAACCGTCCCCCAAACCGCGCCGGATTGAGCGTTTGGGGGACGTATTTTGTTCGTGCCGCCTTTGGGGACGTCGCTTCCCAGCCCCGTCCCCCAAACGCCACCCCCAAACATTTAAAATACTTTTTTTGATTTTTTTATTTCAATTTCCACAGACTAATACATAATTTGGAACGTGGTTTACACGAAAACACAGTTTGGAACGTGGTTTTCCACAAACTAATACATAGTTTGAACCGTCGTGGACACAAATATAAAATTTTGCAAAGAAACTAAACCTAACTAGGCCGTGCATCGAAGGTTTCCTGTGTTCGCTGCTAAGAAAGAACACTCGAGGGCACACCCAGTCACCTAAACTGGAAAATCCAGCGGGAGGATGGTGCCCTTGTTGGTTCTACCGATGAGGCGAACAGGCAGAAACCTCCGTGCACGTGTTCGTTGCGAAGAAAGAACACTCAGTCGTCTTCCTCATCGGTGCTGTCGCCCTGGTAGTCCCGGCGGCACCGCGTCTCGTCGAAGACCTTGACGCTCATGTCCCTGTCGCCGAAGTAGGAGAACAGGAGGATGAAGCCGGCTTGGAGGCTGTGGTGCCGCGCGAACTTCTCCCAGCCGATGTTGAGGTACATCTTGCCGCGCGCGTCGTAGATCACGTCGACTATCCACCGGTAGTAGCTGCACGCAGCCTCCCGCAGATGCATCGTGCGCGGGCGATCGTCGCCAGCGACGTAGTCGGCGAAGGAGTCCGGCAGCCTGTGGATGCCGCGCGGGTCACCCTTGAGGACGAGGACGAACTCGAACAGCACGTCCGGCTCCAAGTCCATATCCGACGATGATGAAGGCGGCGGCGTGGAAGGCGACGGCGAGCGTTGAGCTCTGATGGCGTGTAACTCACACGTTCGTTGGGAACCCCAAGAGGAAGGTATGATGCGCACAGCAACAAGTTTTCCCTCAGAAAGAAACCAAGGTTTATCGAACCAGGAGGAGCCAAGAAGCACGTTGAAGGTTGATGGCGGCGGGATGTAGTGCGGCGCAACACCGGAGATTCCGGCGCCAACGTGGAACCTGCACAACACAACCAAAGTACTTTGCCCCAACGAAACAGTGAGGTTGTCAATCTCACCGGCTTGCTGTAACAAAGGATTAACTGTATTGTGTGGAAGATGATTGTTTGCAGAGAAAACAGTAAAATAAGTATTGCAGCAGATTTGTATTTCAGTATTAAAGAATGGACCGGGGTCCACAGTTCACTAGAGGTGTCTCTCCCATAAGATAAAAGCATGTTGGGTGAACAAATTACAGTCGGGCAATTGACAAATAGAGAGGGCATAACAATGCACATACATGTCATGATAAGTATAGTGAGATTTAATTGGGCATTACGACAAAGTACATAGACCGCCATCCAACCGCATCTATGCCTAAAAAGTCCACCTTCAGGTTATCATCCGAACCCCTCCAGGTATTAAGTTGCAAAGCAACAGACAATTGCAACAAGTATGGTGCGTAATGTAATCAACAACTACATCCTCGGACATAGCGCCAATGTTTTATCCCTAGTGGCAACAGCACAACACAACCTTAGAACTTTCTGTCACTGTCCCAGGTGTCAATGCAGGCATGAACCCACTATCGAGCATAAATACTCCCTCTTGGAGTTAAGAGCAAAAACTTGGCCAGAGCCTCTACTAATAATGGAGATCATAAACAACACATGTAATAACTTGATAATTAACATAACATGGTATTCTCTATCCATCGGATCCCGACAAACACAACATAGAGTATTACAGATAGATGATCTTGATCATGTTAGGCAGCTCACAAGATCCAACAATGAAGCACAATGAGGAGAAGACAACCATCTAGCTACCGCTATGGACCCATAGTCCAGGGGTGAACTACTCACTCATCACTCCGGAGGCGACCATGGCGGTGTAGAGTCCTCCGGGAGATGAATCCCCTCTCCGGCAGGGTGCCGGAGGAGATCTCCGTAATCCCCCGAGATGGGATTGGTGGCGGCGGCGTCTCCGGAAGGTTTTCCGTATCGTGGTTTTTCGCATCGGGGTTTCGCGACGGAGGATTTAAGTAGGCGGAAGGGCGAGTCGGAGGGCCGACGAGGGGCCCACACCATAGGGCGGCGCGGCCCCCCTCTGGCCGCGCGGCCCTATGGTGGCGGCGCCTCGTCGCCCCACTTCGTATCCCTTTCGGTCTTCTGTAAGGTTCGTGGCAAAATAGGCCCCTGGGTCTTGATTTCGTCCAATTCCGAGAATATTTCGTTACTAGGATTTCGAAACCAAAAACAGCGAGAAAACAAGCAATCGGCACTTCGGCATCTTGTTGATAGGTTAGTTCCAGAAAATGCACGAATATGACATAAAGTGTGGATAAAACATGTAGGTATCATCAATAATATGGCATGGAACATAAGAAATTATCGATACGTCGGAGGCGTATCAAGCTCTACCGCGGCCACGACCACGGCCGCGAGGTCGGCCTCCGCCTCTACCGGACATAGCGTCGAGTCTTGTTGAGATGGTGGCGGCTAGGGTTTGGGAGAGAGGCGCTAGGGTTTGTGTGTGAGAGGGACGATGAGAGGCGGCCCTTTTATAGGCCGGAGGGAGGCGGGGAGCGGTGGCGCGCATTAACGCCGGCACGCAGAGCTAGGCGCGACGGGACGCGTCGCTGCGTCGCTGCGGGAACTGCACCGTCGCTGCGTCGCTGCGTCGCTGCGGGAACTGCACCGCCAATAACTTCTGTCGCGAGGTAGGCGACGGTTAGGTTAAAAAATTATTGTGCCGCTGACGAGTCGGCCCCGCCACTCCCCGTCTCGCTTTTCGTTGTGTCCGGCGTCCCCGGTGCGTCCCCTGTGGGACGGGGACGGGCTCGGGGCGCCGGACACCCTATGGGGGCGCGCCGGACAAAAATGGTCTTTGGAGGACGCGGCTGGAACGCATTTTCTGTCCGACGCGCCCCAAATCCCTTTGGGGGACGCTTTGGAGGACGCGGCTGGAGATGCTCTTAGTACCTGTTCGTAAGGAACCGGTACTAAACGTGGGAGGCTTTTAGTACCGGATCTTTAGTACCGGTTCCAAAACCGGTACTAAAGGCCCTTTGAAACCGGTACTAAAGGGGGTTTCTCTACTAGTACATGAACACGACACCTTAAATCTTAACTCTGATGCTAGAATCTAGTACATTGCAGTACCGCTGGCTGCGATACATGTTCAGGGATCACTTTCATTGTTGCAACCTTTACATAGCTCACTCCTTTTACTCTCTGGAGTTTTCAAAACTTCATTATTCGGACATCACATGCTTGGTCATTTCCATGCATGACAGTCGGAATGGAAAGCACATCTGCTCTATTTCTCACACGAAAATATTGTCTTGTCAATCTTATGGCAGCTCAAACACCTATTATTTCTTCAAGGGGGGAACCGCCAAATTGGTGAACAGCCTTTTTTTTTGTGCTTGATTAAGCCTAGTATCAGTGTCCGATGTTTTCGGCAATCATTATTGCCCCAGTAGTGACAAGGCACTCAACTCTTATTGTTGCATTTCAAGTTTAAATTTCGAATTCAAATGATGTGGTGTGGGTTAGCAACAAAAGAAAGATCATGTTCTTTATTAGTACTAGTCCGTTGGATTATGTTGCTAAGATTGCAGCTTTAGCCCTTCCTAGAATTAGATCTTCAGATAAAAAAAAACGGTACAATTATATCACCTAGTACTAACCATCGATAGAAATTTGACTTCTTGTAATTTAATAGTATCTCTCACGCACAAAACAACTACTCTATCGAGAACCATGTCGCGGACGCACTCACTACGACACCACACTCTCCATGGCCATCGTTGGTGTTGCATCTATTTGGCAGGCTGGCGCCGATGCCGGGCCTTAGCATCCCGCGCTACTCACCATCAACATCTCATACCCGAAGCTCCCCGGGTACCTCAACAACGACGGCGAGAGTGGACTTGACAACATGCCATGGGGGCAATGGGTGCCAAACAGGAGACACGCTCGGCCGGCCCTAGTGGTTATCGTAGCCGACGAATAGTGGTGGAGCCAGGAATGGAGCAAGCCCATGGCCAAAGCTAAGCACTTACTCCCTCCGTTCGCGAATAAGCGTGCATTTTTTTAAAGTCAAATATTTTCAAATTTAACCAATTTTTTACATAAAAATAGCAACACGTGTGACATCAAAATACCATATTATTGAACTGCATGTCAAGATGAATCTAGCTATATTAATTTAGTGTCAAAGCATAAAAAAATTCAGACTGCACAAATTGTTGTACACAATTTCTTCATCTTCTTTTCTAAAATGTGAAATCAATAATGAAAATTGTTGAACCAATTCTTTCTTCGGGAAATCAAAATTGCCTTAGGTTCGTCGATTTTTTCTTTACTCCTAGTAGCCACAAATGGTCTTACAATGGTTTGGCACATCTACAACGGTGTAGAAACGAGTATGCATCAGCGCCACATTGTAACAACCACCCGTTGATAAACATAGAGAGGGGAAAAGGGTTGTTTTGTGCTTCCTGGTTCATCTCGCTTTGTGTCGCTGTGTTTGGGCGTTTTCCCAGTCGAGACAGATGAAATCTACACGATGGCAGACTACTGCTGAGGCAAATCGTGAAGCTACATGGACTACTGTAAGCAAAAATTTCCAGGCCCCGGGGCATGGCCCTGGTCGCTCAGGGCCTGGCTCCGCCGCTGCTAGCGATGAGCGGTCCACATTCCAAGGCTGACCACCACCTGCGCCGTCATCGAGGTTGAGCTAGCGGCTACAGCTCCAACAACGAGCACGTGCACCGACGGCAACGGGGAGGTAAAGAAGGTTGGCGAGTACGAGGTTCAAGTTTATTTGCGGATTTGTTGACCCGAATCCGGAAATGAAAGTTGGAGACTTTTTCACTCGCCCCGAAAGGGGTCAGGGTCAGCGCCCAATGGTGATCCAGGATGAGTTAAAACAAACAGCTATCGTTTATTTATACTAATCATTTTTATTTTTTCCTCTTAGAATTTGTTCTTTCGACATAACGATCTCAACCACTACGAAATTCTAGTAGAATTAGGGAAATTAACCACTGGAAATACTTTTGTAACATAATTGTGCAAAAATATTATAATATATTAACTTTTGTTATATTTTTTGAACACCAACCACGAAAATCTACTTGCACTAGATTTAAGGCATAAATTGCAGATGGCGTGTGGTGCTAGTTGTTTCCTTTTTTGATGGCTACCTATTAGAAATATTTTGTTTAACAAAATTCTTCTACACTGGAGATAAATAGGAAAGTAGTAGAATGACATGTATTCATAGATTAATTTGTGGCACCCGGATGAATTGAAGATATGTGTTGTGTTTGTGTATGTTCTAGGTTTCATGAATTTCACGACTATAGTAGACATTTCTAGAATGCATGATCCACTATTTCAAGTGTTAAGTAAATCTATTTTATATACTAAAAGCAAAATAAGAAGATTTAATAGAGACACCACGTTGATCCACATTATTTTAATTAATTATATTAGTTAGATCTAAAATATATGGCTTAGATTTTACGAAATATTAGTAGTTACGTAACATGTTTGGTACACTTTACGTTGCGATTGTCTTGAGAACGTGTACTCTTTTAATAACGCGATATATATTAGTTATATCCGTTTTATAGACCAAGTCGTACACGGGACTAGCTAGCCCTTGGCTGAAACGTATACACAGGACTACCCCTTGGCTAAAAAACGTACACGGGAATAGCACTTGCTGAAACGTGATACCTCCATGGAAAAAATGGCTGAACTGCACGTGGTGGCAGAGGGATATATGTTCTAGAATATCAAAATATTAGAAAAGGATATAAAAATTCTAGGATATACAAAGTTTAGAAAAAAATTACAGTTTAAACTGATCAGTAAAAAGTTTGTCTTATTTCTCCCGCATAGGTTAGTTAAAGTCAAATTCTGTAAAATCCGGTAGTCAACATCTATAATACCTGATTTATAAATATTAAATAAATTTAAAAATGATTATTATAACAATTATTTACTATTTTAGAATATTTATATTTTTCCTGATATATTTGATCAAATTTTGTAAAGTTTGATTTTGACTACCAAAACGAAGAGTAATTATATTTTTTTCAAAATTTGAGAACACGTGAAAATATTATTCGAATGCCACCGGACCCAGAACACGGCTGAACGCACGTGGTGGCAGAGGGATATATGTTCTAGGATATCAAAATATTAGAAAAGGATATAAAAATTCTAGGATATACAAAGTTTAGAAAAAAAAGTTACAGTTTAAACTGATCAGTAAAAAGTTTGTCTTATTTCTCCCGCATAGGTTAGTTAAAGTCAAATTCTGTAAAATCCGGTAGCCAACATCTATAATACCTGATTTATAAATATTAAATAAATTTAAAAATGATTATTATAACAATTATTTACTATTTTAGAATATTTATATTTTTCCTGATATATTTGATCAAATTTTGTAAAGTTTGATTTTGACTACCAAAACGAAGAGTAATTATATTTTTTTCAAAATTCGAGAACACGTGAAAATATTATTCGAATGCCACCGGACCCAGAACACTCACAAAACGCAAGGGGAAGTTTGAAGCCATTGAGTTTTAAAATTAATAAAGTCACGACGTTAGCCACACTATAATACATACTTTCTTTATTTCTATTTCCTCAAACTTTATAAAGTTAATGTTGAGTAAACCTAGAACGCATGGTAATTATCAAAAAAAAATCAATAATTTAGTGCACATAATTGACAAATTTATCTGAATGCCATCGGACCAAAAAAAACTCAGAAAATGCACGTGGAAGTTCGAAATCGTGGAACTGTAAATATAATGAAGCCATAACATCAGTGGCATCTACTAGGTACATTATTTGTATGACTGAATACATATAAACGCTTAAGAAAGTTTGTGGCGTTGAGTCGTGGAATTTTAAGATCAGTAAAGTCACGACATTAGTCGCACTATCGATGAAACGTTCGTCACACTAAAAAGAATTACCGGCTCAATAATATACAAAGGGCCATGTCAATTCTTTTTTGCACGGATAAGAATGTCCCTCCACTCAAGGGGTATCTCAACTTAACAAGACACAAAACGTCAAACATTCAAAATATTTCGGCTTAATGATTCTCATTTGGCCAAGTCACATAAATTTAGATTGATATGTTTCATATTTAGTACTATCTACAGTGTGTCAAAAAGCGTACATTTAATTCTTATGATTTTTTCGGCCACATTGCTTCGTTTATACTGTAGACATATTTTAACTATTATTTATGTCTTTATCCCATGTGACAAAATCAACATAAGATCATGTGTCATTCGTATTCCGCAGAAAATTGATGAGTAATTAATATAACTTTTGCATAACACCGAAAATAAACGTGACCAGGTGCGTAAAACTGTTAACCAGCCTCAAGTAGCGATCTGCCATCATGTAAGAACTATACTTTGGTTCACATATCCGATATCTCAAATGTGTGTTTCCACTTACCTCATGCCAATCATTTCCTGACGAATTTCAGGTGTCCAAAGTTGCTACTAGCATACCTGATATTTTGTTTACCAAAACATTTCCAATATTTGTAGAACAATTTCGTTTACTTTCAGTCCATGGGAAGTAATGTTATATCAATGAAACCATACTTTTATTTCCTTAATAATTTCAACCAACTACAGATGATGCCCTCGCATTTGCGAGGGCCACCGTTCTAGTTGGAAATAAAGTAACAGCTGTGCTTAAAAGAATGCATGGCCCGTTCAGCGAAGGCCGTGGGTTCAAATATGGTGATCCAGGCTCGAGCACTTTGATCAGACAGAGTGAGATACTCTTGGGATCGCGCGACGGTGATTAATGCTCGCGGTGTGCGATGCACGGGGATCGGAGAATGGTGCAGCTGACAGAACATGTTCTCTCGAGTCGGGCTAAAGCTCCAGCATCGATCCATCGACCCGGGAACCATCGTGGATGTTCTGGCTCGATCCGATGGCCGAGAACGCGAGCACGGCTAGCGGTGTGGATTAGTCAACGGATTAGGGCCCAGTTAAGTATGGTGGTCAGTGTTGGAGGTCACTGCATGTCTGCGTGTGCATGTGGTGTTTTGACATTGGTTCCCGTGACTACTCCAGAAATGGGAGCAGCTGCTGAAATTAATGCAGGATTCAAGTGGCTTCGTGTGCTTTAATGGCTGTGTTTGTCCGACATTTGTGGTAAGGTTCTGTAATGACATGCCGTAACCTGCTGACTCAGCTGCTTAGCTAGGATCATCTCCTGTAATCTTCAGACAGCTGGCCATTCATTCAGGGAATTAGGTAGGCGCCATGGATCCAACCATGAATTCGAGTGGCGCGTACTCGATCTATTGATTGATACTCCTCTTGTGGTTTGCCACAGGCAAAATGGTAGGCACCTGATCATGCCTCTTAACTCTGATAGTGATCCTAGGATCTACATTTTGCAGTGCGTATAACTGGCTGCCACACATGGCTACGTTCGCCAATCACTTGCGTTGGTGCATGCCATAGCTGCTCATAATTCTGAGATTCTAGAATCTATACATTGAAGTAGTAGATACTTAAGCACGACACCTTAGCTCTGAATCTCTGATGCTAGAATCTAGCTACATTGAAGTAGTGCTAGCTGCAATACAAATCACTTGCACTGCTGCAACCTGACATAGCTCCTAGTTTTGGGATTCTCTCGTCTGCCATCACTTCATTTCCTCTTTGGAGTTTTCAGAACTTTATCACTCAGAGGTCTCTTGGTTGGCCATTTCCATGCATGGCTGTCGGAACGTCGTCAACTGTATCTAGTCTATATTGCTCGCACGAACAGATTGTTTTGCCAATATTCGGTCAGCTCACATAGCTGTTGTTTATTCCAGGGGGAAACCAAATTGGTAAAGAACCAGCAATTTTTTACGAACCTGCTTTTTTTTTTTTTGCTTAGTTAACTCTATAAGCGTCTGACGTTTCAGGCAGTGATTATTGCGCCGATTCATTAGTAGTATCAGTGCTGACAGGTACTCACTCTTACTGCTGCATTTGAAGTTTGAAATTTGACTTCAAAGGATGTGCTTTGAGAGTTAGCCACAAGAAAGATTAGGCTATGTTTACATAATCAGTTGCATTGGTGCATGGTGCAATCTCACATAGCTGCTAGTAGCACGTTTCAGCTCTTAATTCTAGGATTCTCACGCTTGCCATTACTGATTTCTGATGGTAAGTACCTGAGCACGACACCTTAACTCTGAATCTATGATGCTAGAATCTACATTGCAGTACAACTGGCTGCAATACATGTTCAGCAATCACTTGCATGTTTACAACCTGACATAGCTCTTAGTTTGGGATTCTCAGAACTTGATTATTCAGAGATCACTTGGTCATTTCCATGCATGGCTGTCGAATGTCAAACAAATCTAGTCTATTACCCACATGAACAGATTGTCTGTCAATCTTATGGCAGCTCAAATAGCTATTGTTTATTCCAGGGAGGACAACCAAATTGATGAACAGTCTGCATTTTTTTTTTTTGCTTAGTTAAATCTATCGATGTTTCAGGCAGTAATTATTGCTCCAATTCATTAGTAGTATCAGTACTGACAAGTACTCAACTCTTACTGCTGCATTTCAAGCTTGAAATTTGAATTCGAATGATGTGGTGTGGGTTAGCAACAAAAGAAAGATCATGTTCTTTATTAGTACTAGTCTACTGGATTCTCTTGCTGCAAATTGTAGCTACAGCCCTTCCTAGAATTGGATCTCCATATCCAAAACCGGTACAATTATATCTCAATGAAAAAATGCATCTGACCCAAAATTTTGTTAGGTGGTACATGGACATCCATACTACAATGATGAACATGAACTAGCCCACTACCTAGTACTCCTAACCATCGCCATAGAAACTTTTGTTGAAATATTGGGCCCATTTTTAGTGGCCCAAATTAGATTTCAGTTTTTCCTATAAATCTCAAAGCCCACATAGTGGCAGCCTTGTGAGTTTGAGCCCAAGTTGGTGGCAGCTCACTAGGAGTGGCAAGAGGTGGGAAGTTTAGTCCCACATGGAAAGTTGGGAGGAAGTTAGACCACCTTATAAGGTGGGTTGTTCCACCACTAGTAAGTGAGTGAGAATAGGAGTGCTACACGCGCGCTCCTCCTCCTCCTCGCTCGCTCGTCTCGACTCGACTCGACTCGACTCGACTCGACACGTCACGACGCGCGCCGCGCTCGTGGTGAGTGGATTGAGCCTCGAGCCGAGACTTTCCTTACTTTTTGCAGCTCAGGAAAACGAACAGAGTCCTAGACGGACGCGTCGCAGTTAGTCGGTTCGGTCGCTCCCGGATCGTGGGCTATCTGTAACCGACTCGAAACGTTCGTGCGACGTGGGCGTGGCCCACATTGCCTAGGGTTTCCCGAGCCTATATAATCTCCCGCCCGGCTACCGCAGAAATACATCCAATACACGAGTTAGGGTTTCCACCTCTCTCGCTTGCGCCGCCATCGTAGCCTACTCCATCCCGCGAGCCGACGTGCATCGGCGAACGGGAGAGCAGGTCTCCGGAACCGCTCGTCCTTGCGATCCCGTACGGGAGAGGGCGAATTAGGTTTTTGGGAAGCGCTCGCGCGATCGCTCAAGCTCTTCATCACGGGTCGCCTTCCATCCAAGTCGGGCGGTGCTGCCTACCGTCGTCTTCAACGCCGTCTACTTCGACCCGTCGTCCCCGTCGTCAACAACGTTGTCATCAACAACGTTACTCGCTGCGACATCGTCCGCTACACCTCCACCGCCACCACCACCGGATCGGTACGTGCGACATATCTCGATCCGTTTAGCGATGGATGCTTTACCGTTTGCGCTGCTGCTACTCATGTTGATTAATGCATCTAGTATGTTTGAGTTTCACATGTTAGTAGTTGCTGCCATCATGTTTTATATTCTGGAATTAATCATGGAAATTGTGCCTAATTATCCAACAATCCAAAAACCTAATTGTAGGCAATTTCCGAGTTAACAATGGCTGGTTTTTCCGATGCACCGAGGCCGGA
The DNA here is from genome assembly GCF_022539505.1 of Lolium rigidum. Classification (NCBI taxonomy): domain Eukaryota; kingdom Viridiplantae; phylum Streptophyta; class Magnoliopsida; order Poales; family Poaceae; genus Lolium; species Lolium rigidum. The sequence goes on from NC_061511.1 coordinate 243,522,065, forward strand.
TAAGTTTACCGTGTGCACTTTAAGAGATGGCGATATAAGGCCATGCTCGGCTTACTCATCCGAAAGTGTTCGAAGTTACCGATGGTTTACCCGAAGGAACTATATCTCGACCAAGATCAGAACAAGTTCAAGGAAAACAATACTCTCTTCGTCGGATGCGTTCTAAGTATTCTTGCCGATCGTCCGTGTGATGTGTACATGCACTTAACGGACGGTAAAGAGCTCTGGGATGCACTCGAATGCTAAGTTCGATGTAACCGATGCGAGCGAGTGAACTCGTACATCATGGAGAGCTTCCATGACATCAGGATGGTTAACAACCGTTCGTAGTCGAACAAGCTCATGAGATACGAGTGCATTGCGAAAGAGCTTGAACTCCTTAAGTGTGCCTTACCCGACAAGTTTGTGGCTGGATGCATCATCGCTAAGTTGCCCCCTTCATGGAGGAACTTTGCCACAACTCTCAAACACAAGAGACAGGAGATATCGGTTGAAAATCCGATAGCGTCTCTTGATGTTGAGGAGAAAGCTCGGGCTAAGGATAATACCGAGAAAGGAGAGGGTCGGCCTAGCGCCAACATGGTGCGGAAGAAACCCTACAACAAGAACAAAGGGAATAACAAGCCCTCCTTCAATAAGCCTATGAAGACTACAACCTTCAAGAAGAAGAAGATGATAAACAAAGCGGATCCGAGCTGCTTTACCCGTGGAGAGGCTGGCCACTTTTCTAAGGACTGTCCGGAGAGGGCAGACCGCAAGAAAAAGGGGAGGCAAGTCAACACGGTGACCGCTAGCAATGCCGATGGGTACGGTAATCTCTTTATCTGTTCTTTCGGTATTTCAATCTCCATGTTGGTGGATTGATACGGGTGCTAATGTTCATGTGTGTGCCGACATATCCATGTTCACTTCTTACCAGGTCGCCCGGGATTCTTCCGTCTTGATGGGGAATGGGTCACATGCTTCGTTCGTGGTGTTGGCACGGTAGATCCGAAGTTCACTTCGGGAAGATCGTGCGGTCGAGGAACGTGCAAGCATGTCCCTACTATGAACAAGAATCTCGTTAGCGGCTCCCTTCTATGCAGAGATGGGTTTAAGGTTGTTTTAGAGTCGAATAAAGTAGTTGTTTCCAAGTTTGGACAATTTATTGGTAAAGGCTATGAGTGCGGAGGCTTGTTCCGCTTTTCGCTTTCCGATTTCAGTAATAAGTCAGTGAACCATATTTGTGCAGTGTTAGTGATGATACCGGTGTATGGCATTCTCGTTTATGTCACATTAATTTTGGTTTAATGTCTCGGCTATCCAGTTTAAGTTTAATTCCGAAATTCACCATTGCCAAAGGTTCTAAGTGCCATAGTTGTGTGCAATCAAAGCAACCTCGGAAGCCCCATAAGGCGGCCGAGGAGAGAAACTTGGCACCTCTAGAACTCATACATTCCGATCTATGCGAGATGAATGGTGTGTTGACAAAAGGTGGAAAGAGATATTTCATGACATTGATTGATGATGCGACTAGATTTTGCTATGTTTATTTGTTGCGAACTAAAGATGAAGCTTTAGACTACTTTAAAATTTATAAGGCCGAAGTTGAAAATCAACTAGAGAGAAAGATCAAGCGTCTTAGGTCGGATCGTGGTGGCGAATATTTTCCTAAAATCTTTGATGAATTCCGTGAGGAACATGGCATTATTCATGAGAGGACGCCTCCCTATTCACCCCAATCAAACGGGGTTGCCGAGAGGAAAAACCGCACGCTGACCGACTTGGTGAATTCCATGTTAGCCACTCGCTGGTTTATCAAAGGCATGGTGGGGGAGGCTTTGCCGACTACATGTCATGTCCCGAATAGAGTTCCTAACAAGAATAAAGATAAAACCCCTTACGAGGAGTGGACTGGGAGAAAACCATCACTTTCGTATTTGCGCACATGGGGATGTTTGGCGAAAGTCAATATTCCAATTACTAAGAAGCGCAAACTTGGACCAAAGACAGTGGATTGTATCTTTCTAGGTTATGCTCCTCGGAGTGTAGGATATAGATTTTTAGTAGTTCAATCCGAGGTACACTGATATGCATGTTGATACTATTATGGAATCTCGTGATGCAACATTTTTTGAGAATATGTTTCCTATGAAAGATATGCATAGCATTGCTAGAATTTCTACCGAGATAATTCCCGAGTCTAGTACATCTAATGAGTATTTTGAACAATCACATGAGAATGTTACGAGAAGGATGACAATGAAGCTCCTAAACGGAGCAAGAGACGAAGGATTGAAAAATCCTTTGGTGATGATTTCATTGTGTACCTTGTGGATGATACTCCCACGTCCATTGCAGAGGCATATGCATCTCCGGATGCGGATGATCTGGAAAGAAGCTGTCCATAATGAGATGGACTCGATTCTTTCTAATGGAACTTGGGAGCTATCGAAACGACTCCCATGGATGCAAGCCTCGTGGGCTGCAAATGGGTGTTCAAGAAGAAGCTAAGACCTGATGGTACTATTGAGAAGTACAAGGCGCGGCTTGTAGCTAAAGGCTACACGCGAGAGAAGGCGAAGATTACTTCGACACCTATTCACCTGTCGCTAGACTTACCACCATTCGAGTACTACCGTCCATGGCTGCCTCCTATGGTCTTATCGTTCATCAAATGGACGTAAAGACAGCTTTTCTTAATGGAGAGTTGGAAGAGGAAATCTATATGGATCAGCTCGATGGATTCGTAGTAAAAGGTGAAGAAAGAAAGGTGTGCAAGTTGCTGAAATCTTTATATGGCCCGAAACAAGCACCTAAGCAATGGCATGAGAAGTTTGACAGAACTTTGACTTCGTAGGCTTTGTTGTCAATGAGGCCGACAAGTGTGTTTACTATCGCCATGGTGGGGGCGAAGGTGTTATACTATGTTTGTATGTGGATGATATTCTGATCTTTGGTACAAACATGAAAATAATACACGAGGTCAAGTCTTTCTTGTCAAAGTGCTTTGATATGAAAGATCTGGGAGAAGCCGATGTGATTCTGAACATCAAGCCGATTAAGAACGAGAGTGGGATTACTCTAACGCAATCCCATTATGTTGAGAAGATCTTGAGCCGGTTCGGCTATATTGATAGCAAGCCTTCTTCAACACCTTATGATCCCAGTGTGACACTACGCAAGAACCGGAGGATTGCCATAGATCAATTGAGATATTCTCAGATCGTTGGCTCACTCATGTACTTAGCGAGCGCGACTAGACCCGACATCTCTTTTCTTGTTAGCAAGTTGAGTAGGTTCATGTCAAACCCGGTATCGATCATTGGCATGCACTTGATAGGGTCATGCGCTACCTATGTGGTACAATGAGTTATGGGATTCACTATTCGGGGCACCCAGTCGTGCTTGAAGGATATAGTGATTCGAATTGGATCTCGGATGTAGCTGATCCGTACGCCACAAGTGGGTATGTATTTACCTTTGGAGGTGGCGCGTTGTCATGGAGATCTTGTAAGCAAACCATATTGACGAGGTCAACTATGGAAGCAGAACTTCATCGCTTTAGACACAACCACCGTTGAATCGGAATGGTTGCGTGAGCTCTTGATGGACTTGCCTCGTGGTTGAAAAACTCGTTCCGACAATCCTTTTGAATTGTGACAATCAAACTGTAATTGTCAAAGTGAACAATTCTAAGGATAACGCGAAGTCATCAAGACACGTCAAGAGACGTTTGAAGTCCGTCGAGAAATTGCGAAACTCCGGAGTAATAAGCGTTACATATATTCAAACGGACAAAAACCTGGCAGATCCCTTTACAAAGGGACTATCACGTAATGTGATAGAAAGTGCATCGAGGGAGATGGGTTTGAGACCCGTTGATGTTACGCCATAGTGGTAACCCAACCTTTGTGATCGGAGATCCCGTGAATTAGGACTCGGGAAGAACAAACTAGTGGTTTAATTGAGGAGAGTATTATGTAACCCTCTCTATGTGAAGATGCACAACTCTCGGTTCTTTGTAAGGCAGGTTGGCAACAAGCCTTAATGTGTTTATGTTGGCTATTTTAGCAAAGATGCTGTCCTACAGAGCATTCTTGAAATAACACACCTATATGAGTCCGATTGTTAAACGTCGCAATCTATGAGATTTGGGTGATCTCTAGTAAACTCATGAAGAGACCACGAAGTATGACGCATATGCTTCACCCGCGGGGTAGGCTACTGGCAGCCATGTACTGGTCATGACTTTGAGTGAAACCCTGTTCACGCAAAACTTGCAATTCAAGGCTTAGTCCATTGTTCAAGTGTGAGTGGATGTAGCTTAAGGTTCTAGGCGGAAGTTCAACTTAACGGTCTCACTTGAAACACCTGGTATATAAACAAGCAGCGAGTATTGGTAAATCTCTAAATGGGATTTGAGATCCGGTGGGGGATTGTTGAAATATTGGGCCCATTTTTAGTGGCCCAAATTAGATTTCAGTTTTTCCTATAAATCTCAAAGCCCACATAGTGGCAGCCTTGTGAGTTTGAGCCCAAGTTGGTGGCAGCTCACTAGGGAGTGGCAAGAGGTGGGAAGTTTAGTCCCACATGGAAAGTTGGGAGGAAGTTAGACCACCTTATAAGGTGGGTTGTTCCACCACTAGTAAGTGAGTGAGAATAGGAGTGCTACACGCGCGCTCCTCCTCCTCCTCGCTCGCTCGTCTCGACCTCGACTCGACTCGACTCGACACGTCACGACGCGCGCCGCGCTCGTGGTGAGTGGATTGAGCCTCGAGCCGAGACTTTCCTTACTTTTGCAGCTCGGGAAAACGAACGGAGTCCTAGACGGACGCGTCGCGGTTAGTCGGTTCGGGTCGCTCCCGGATCGTGGGCTATCCGTAACCGACTCGAAACGTTCGTGCGACGTGGGCGTGGCCCACATTGCCTAGGGTTTCCCGAGCCTATATAATCTCTGCCCGGCTACCGCAGAAATACATCCAATACACGAGTTAGGGTTTCCACCTCTCTGCGCTTGCGCCGCCATCGTAGCCTACTCCATCCCGCGAGCCGACGTGCATCGGCGAACGGGAGAGCGAGTCTCCGGAACCGCTCGTCCTTGCGATCTCGTACGGGAGAGGGCGAATTAGGTTTTTGGGAAGCGCTCGCGCGACTCGCTCAAGCTCTTCATCACGGGTCGCCTTCCATCCAAGTCGGGCGGTGCTGCCTACCGTCGTCTTCAACGCCGTCTACTTCGACCCGTCGTCCCCGTCGTCAACAACGTTGTCATCAACAACGTTACTGCTGCGACATCGTCTGCTACACCTCCACCGCCACCACCACCAGATCGGTACGTGCGACATATCTCGATCCGTTTAGCGATGGATGCTTTACCGTTTGCGCTGCTGCTACTCATGTTGATTAATGCATCTAGTATGTTTGAGTTTCACATGTTAGTAGTTGCTGCCATCATGTTTTATATTCTGGAATTAATCATGGAAATTGTGCCTAATTATCCAACAACTTTAAGTTTTTTTTGTTTTGCAAATTAATAGCATCTCTAATGCACGGAACAACTGCTTTTCATCCAATATCAGACGTATCGAGGATACAAGCATCACATATAACAATAAACTAAATCAACTCGCTAGAAGTCAAGGCAGCAAGGCTGTCGGTATTACCCCTTATCCAGAAAAAAGGTAAGACAACAAAAACATTTCTTTCATGTTTCTCGGTTCAACAACAATTGTCGTCACATGCATACTTAGTTCTTTGGGCGTATGCCGGTTTTACCATTCTGGAAGAACTACAAACATGATTCAAGCTTTTTGGATCCGAAATGCAATGGCGGTCAGAAGTAAGTAGGCACACTCTTCTGATGTCAAGTGCACATGCATGTACCAATGTATCATCTATCGAGTAGTGTCACGAACATGTGAACGTGTATTATGCTACATTTATAATGCATGGAGAATTAATTTATCACATGTACATGATTTCGGTTCTCAAGCTCCATAGAGAGTCCTTGTTTTCTTAATGCAAAAGCCACATTTAGTGAAGGAGATATGCCCTAGAGGCAATAATAAAATGGTTATTATTTATATCTTTATATTTATGATAAATGTTTATATATCATGCTATAATTGTATTAACCGAAACATTAGTACATGTGTGATATGTAGACAACAAAGAAGTCCCTAGTATGCCTCTTAAACTAGCTTGTTGATTAATGGATGATTAGTTTCATAATCATGAACATTGGATGTTATTAATAACAAGGTTATATCATTGTATGAATGATGTAATGGATACACCCAAATTAAGCGTAGCATAAGATCTCGTCATTAAGTTATTTGCTATAAGCTTTCGATACATAGTTACCTAGTCCTTATGACCATGAGATCATATAAATCACTTATACCGGAAAGGTACTTTGATTACATCAAACACCACTCGCGTAAATGGGTGGCTATAAAGGTGGGATTAAGTATCCGGAAAGTATGAGTTGAGGCATATGGATCAACGAGTGGGATTTATCCATCCCGATGACGGATAATATACTCCGGGCCCTCTCGGTGGAATGTCGTCTAATGTCTTGCAAGCATATGAATAAGTTCATAAGAGACCACATACCACGGTACGAGTAAAGAGTACTTGTCGGGAGACGAGGTTGAACAAGGTATGGAGTGATACCGAAGATCAAACCTCGGACAAGTAAAATATCGCGTGACAAAGGGAATTGGTATTGTATGTGAATGGTTCATTCGATCACTAAAGTCATCGTTGAATATGTGGGAGTCATTATGGATCTCCGGATCCCGCTATTGGTTATTGGTCGGAGTGAGCACTCAACCATGTCCGCATAGTTCACGAACCGTAGGGTGACACACTTAAAGTTGGATGTTGAAATGGTAGTACTTGAATATGGAATGGAGTTCGAATATTTGTTCGGAGTCCCGGATGAGATCCCGGACATCACGAGGAGTTCCGAATGGTCCGGAGAATAAGATTCATATATAGGATGTCATTTTATGTGAATTAAAATGTCGCGGAAGGTTCTATGGAAGGTTCTAGAAGGTTCTAGAAAAGTCCGGAAGAAACCACCAAGGAAGGTGGAGTCCACATGGGACTCCACCTCCATGGCCGGCCAACCCTAGTGGGGGAGGAGTCCCAAGTGGACTCCCCCTTAGGGGGCCGGCCACCCCCATATGGGAGGTGGAACTCCCACCTTTGGTGGGAGTCCTAGCTTGGCTAGGTTTCCCCTCCTTATGGAAGGTTTTTTGTTCGGGTCTTATTCGAAGACTTGGAGACCAACTCTTGGGGATCCACCTATATAATGAGGGGCCAAGGGAGGGGGCCGGCCACCCCAAGACCACAAGCTGGCCGCCCCCTTGAAGTGGCCGGCCACCCCCTCCCAAACCCTAGCCGCCCCCTCTCCTCCATATCTCCCGCGTAGCTTTAGCGAAGCTCCGCCGGAGTTCTCCACCGCCACCGACACCACGCCGTCGTGCTTGTCGGATTCAAGAGGAGCTACTACTTCCGCTGCCCGCTGGAACGGGAGGTGGACGTCGTCTTCATCAACAACCGAACGTGTGACCGAGTACGGAGGTGCTTGCCCGTTCGTGGCGCCGGAACCGATCGTGATCAAGATCTTCTACGCGCTTTTGCAAGCGGCAAGTGAACGTCTACCGCAGCAACAAGAGCCTCATCTTGTAGGCTTTGGAATCTCTTCAAGGGTGAGACTCGATACCCCCTCGTTGCTACCGTCTTCTAGATTGCATCTTGGCTTGGATTGCGTGTTCGCGGTAGGAAAATTTTTGTTTTCTATGCAACGTTATCCTACGGTGGTATCGAGCCGTGTCTATGCATAGATGGTTGCACGAGTAGAACACAATGGTTTTGTGGGCGTTGATGCTCTTGTTATCTTTAGTTGAGTACTTTGCATCTTTATGGCATAGTGGGATGAAGCGGCTCGGACTAACTTTACATGACCGCGTTCATGAGACTTGTTCCTCGTTCGACATGCAACTTGTATTGCATAAGAGGCTTTGCGGGTGTCTGTCTCTCCTACTATAGTAAAGATTCAATTTACTCTTCCATTGACAACATTAGTATCAACGTTGTGGTTCATGTTCGTAGGTAGATTAGATTTCTCTCGAAAACCCTAAACCACGTAAAATATGCAAACCAAATTAGAGACGTCTAACTTGTTTTTACAGGGTTTGGTGATGTGATATGGCCATAATATGATGATGAATATGTATGAGATGATCATTATTGTATTGTGGCAACCGGCAGGAGCCTTATGGTTGTCTTTAAATTTCATGTTGAGTAGTTTTTCAAAGTAGTTGTAATAGTTGCTACATGGAGGACAATCATGGAGACGGCGCCATTGACCTTGACGCTACGCCGACGATGATGGAGATCATGCCCGAAGATGATGGAGATCATGTCCGTGCTTTGGAGATGAAAATCAAAGGCGCAAAAACAAAAGGGCCATATCATATCACATATGAACTGCATGTGATGTTAATCCTTTTATGCATCTTATTTTGCTTAGATCGCGACGGAAGCATTATAAGATGATCCCTCACTAAAATTTCAAGATAGTAAAGTGTTCATCCTTAGTAGCACCGTTATCAAGTCTTGTCGTTTCGAAGCATCTCGTGATGATCGGGTGTGATAGATTCAATAAGTACATACAACGGGTGCAAGACAGTTTTGCACATGCGGATACTAAGGTGGCCTTGACGAGCCTAGCATGTACAGACATGGTCTCGGAACACATGATACCGAAAGGTAGAGCATGAATCATATGGTTGATATGATGAACACTTTGAGTGTTCGCCATTGAAATCACACCTTTTCTCGTGATGATCGGGTTTAGGTGCGGTAGATTTGGTTCGTGTGATCACTAAGACAATGCGAGGGATATTGTTTTGAGTGGGAGTTCACCTAGGTTTTTAATTATGTTGAATTAAAATTTGAACTCAATTTGTCATAAACTTAGTCTAAACTTTTGCAAATATGTGTTGTAGAGATGGCGTCCCCAATCAATTTTAACCAGTTCCTAGAGAAAGAAAAGCTTAAGAACAACGGTAGCAACTTCACCGACTGGTTCCGTCATGTGAGGATCTTCCTCTCTGGTGGAAATCTGCAATATGTGCTTGATGCACCGCTAGGTGACCCTCCTGCAGAAACTGAAACCGATGAAGTAAAAGCTGTTTACGAGACTCGGAAAACTCGGTACTCTCAAGTTTAGTGTGCCATACTGTGCAGTCTGGAATCCGATCTTCAAAAACGTTTTGAGCACCACGATCCTCATGAGTTGATGAATGAGCTGAAAGCTATATTCGAGACTCATGCGGCCGTGGAATGCTATGAAGCATCGAAACAATTCTTCGACTGCATGATGGAAGAAGGCAGCTCCGTTAGTGAGCACATGCTCGCCATGACCGGGCATGCGAAGAAACTCGGTGACTTGGGAATAGTGATTCCTAACGGATCGGGGATTAATCGTGTCCTTCAATCACCGCCACCAAGTTACAAGAACTTTGTGATGAACTACAATATGCGTAACATGAACAAGGAGTTACTCGAACTCTTTGGCATGCTAAAAGCTGCTGAGATTGAGATCAAGAAAGAGCACCAAGTGTTGATGGTCAACAAGACCACCGGTTTCAAGAAACGAGGGCAAGTCTAAGGGAAAATTCAAGAAGGGTGGCAAGAAAGCTGCCACACCTCCCGTGAAACCTAAGAACGGCCCTAAGCTTGATGCTTGAGTGCTATTACTCGCAAGGAGAAGGGACACCGGAAGCGTAATTGCTCCAAGTATCCGGCTGATCCGAAGAGCGGCCTTGTCAAGAAGAAGAAAGAAGGTATATCTGATATACATGTTATAGATGTTCATTTCACTAGTTCTCGTTCTAGTACCTGGGTATTTGATACTGGTTCGGTTGCTCATATTTGTAACTCGAAACAGGAACTAAAGAATAAACGACAACTGCTGAAAGATGAAGTGATGATGCGCGTTGGAAACGGATCCATGGTCAATGTGATCGCAGTCGGCACACTTCCTCTACATCTACCTTCGGGATTAGTTTTAAGCCTAAATAATTGTTATTATGTACCTGCGTTGAGCATGAACATTATATCTAGATCTTGTTTAATGCAAGACGGTTATTCATTCAAGTCTGAGAATAATGGTTGTTCTATTTTTATGAATAATATCTTTTATGGTCGAGCACCACAAAAGAATGGCTTATTTCTGTTAGATCTCGATAGTAGTGATACACATATACATAACATTGATGCTAAGCGAATTAAAATGAATGATAATTCTACTTATATGTGGCACTGTCGTCTTGGTCATATTGGAGTGAAACGCATGAAGAAACTCCATACTAATGGATTACTTGAATCACTTGACTTTGAGTCACTTGATAGATGCGAAGCATGTCTAATGGGAAAAATGACAAAGACTCCATTTTCTGGTATGATGGAGCGAGCTACCGACTTATTGGAAATCATACATACCGATGTGTGCGGACCAATGAGTGTAGCATCGCGCGGTGGTTATCGTTATGTTCTAACCTTCACGGATGATCTGAGTAGATATGGGTATATCTATTTCATGAAACATAAATCCGAAACTTTCGAGAAGTTTAAGGAATTCCAAAGTGAAGTAGAAAATCAACGTAACAAGAAGATCAAATTTTTACGATCTGATCGTGGAGGTGAATATCTGAGTTATGAGTTTGGCATGCATTTAAAGAAATGCGGAATACTTTCACAATTGACACCGCCAGGAACACCACAACGAAACGGTGTGTCCGAACGTCGTAATCGAACTCTCTTAGATATGGTTCGTTCTATGATGTCTCTTACCGATTTGCCGTTATCATTTTGGAGTTATGCATTAGAGACAGCCGCATTCACTTTAAATAGAGCACCATCAAAATCCGTAGAAACGACACCGTATGAATTATGGTTTAATAAGAAACCTAAGCTGTCGTTCCTGAAAATTTGGGGTTGCGAAGCCTATGTAAAGAAGTTACAACCGGACAAGCTAGAACCCAAAGCGGAGAAATGCGTCTTCATAGGATACCCTAAGGAAACTATAGGGTATACTTTCTATCACAAATCCGAAGGCAAAATATTTGTTGCTAAGAACGCAACCTTTCTTGAGAAAGAATTTCTCACTAAAGAAGTGATCTGGAAGAAAAGTAGAACTCGATGAGATTGATGAATCTATACTCGTTGATCGAGTAGCGCGATGACCGGAAGTTGTACTCGTACCGCCTACACCGGCAACAGAGGAAGCTAATGATAATGATCATGAAACTTCGAACGAGGGAACTACTGAACCTCGCAGATCGACAAGGGAACGTACCACTCCTGATTGGTATGATCCTTGTCTAAATGTCATGATTGTGGATAACAATGATGAGGACCCTACGACGTATGAAGAAGCGATGATGAGCCCAGATTCCAACAAATGGCAAGAAGCCATGAAATCCGAAATGGGATCCATGTATGATAACAAAGTATGGACTTTGGTAGACTTACCTGATAGCTGCAAGGTCTGTCGAGAATAAATGGATCTTCAAGAGAAAAACAGATATTGATGGTAATATTACTGTCTATAAAGCTCGACTTGTCGCAAAGGGTTTCCGACAAATTCAAGGAGTTGACTACGATGAGACTTTCTCACCTGTAGCGAAGCTAAAATTTGTGAGGATTTTGTTAGCAATAGCTGCATTTTTCGATTATGAGATTTGGCAGATGGATGTCAAAACGGCGTTCCTTAATGGAGACATTGAGGAAGAGTTGTATATGGTACAACCCAAAGGTTTTGTCGATCCTAAAAATGCCGACAAAGTATGCAAACTTCAGCGTTCAATCTATGGACCGAAGCAAGCATCGAGAAGTTGGAACCGACGCTTTGATAAGGTGATCAAAGACTTCGGGTTTATACGGTGTCATGGAGAGGCCTGTATTTACAAGAAAGTGAGTGGGAGCTCGTAGCATTCCTAATATTATATGTAGATGACATATTATTGATTGGGAATGATATAGAACTATTAAGCAGTGTTAAAGGTTATTTGAATAATAGTTTTTCAATGAAAGACCTTGGTGAAGCATCGTATATATTAGGCATCAAGATTTATAGAGATAGATCAAGACGCCTAATAGGGCTGTCACAAAGTACATATCTGGACAAGATTCTAAAGAAGTTTAGAATGGACGAAAGTAAGAAAGGGTTCTTACCTATGTTACCAGGCAAGGTCTTGAGTAAAACTCAAGGACCGGCTACGGCAGAAGAAAGAGAAAGGATGAGTAATATCCCCTATGCCTCGGCAGTAGGGATCTATCATGTATGCCATGCTATGTACTAGACCGGATATAGCACATGCTCGTTAGTTTGACTAGCGAGATATCAAAGTGATCCAGGGAATGGAACACCGGACAGCGGTCAAGAATATCCTGAAGTACTTGAAAAGAACTAAGGATATGTTTCTTTGTTATGGAGGTGACCAAGAGCTCGTTGTAAATGGTTACACCGATGCAAGTTGGAACACCGATCCCGATGACTCTAAGTCACGGTCCGGGTACGTGTTTATATTGAATGGTGCTGCAAGTAGTCGGGCAAGCTCGAAGCAGAGTGCACGGTGGCGAAGTCTTCAACAGAATCGGAGTACATAGCGGCTTCGGAGGCTTCATCGAAGCGGTATGGATGAAGAGGTTCATTGTAGAGCTCGGTGTGGTTCCTAGTGCATTGGACCCATTAATCATTTACTCGTGAAAACATGGGTGCCATCGCCAATGCACAAGAGCCAAGGTCACACAAGAGGCTGAAGCATATCAAGGCTGTGTTACCACTCGATTCGCGAGTACATCGAAGATGGAGAAGTAAAGATTTGCAAAGTACACACCGATCCGAATGTAGCGGATCCGTTGACTAAAGCTCTCCCTAGGGCAAAGCATGACCAACACCGAATGCCATGGGTGTTAGGTATATTACAATGTAATCTAGATTATTGACTCTAGTGCAAGTGGGAGATCGAAGGAGATATGCCCTAGAGGCAATAATAAAGTGGTTATTATTTATATCTTTATATTTATGATAAATGTTTATATATCATGCTATAATTGTATTAACCGAAACATTAGTACATGTGTGATATGTAGACAACAAAGAAGTCCCTAGTATGCCTCTTAAACTAGCTTGTTGATTAATGGATGATTAGTTTCATAATCATGAACATTGGATGTTATTAATAACAAGGTTATATCATTGTATGAATGATGTAATGGATACACCCAAATTAAGCGTAGCATAAGATCTCGTCATTAAGTTATTTGCTATAAGCTTTCGATACATAGTTACCTAGTCCTTATGACCATGAGATCATATAAATCACTTATACCTGGAAAGGTACTTTGATTACATCAAACACCACTCGCGTAAATGGGTGGCTATAAAGGTGGGATTAAGTATTCGGAAAGTATGAGTTGAGGCATATGGATCAACGATGGGATTTGTCCATCCCGATGACTGGATAGATATACTCCGGGCCCTCTCGGTGGAATGTCGTCTAATGTCTTGCAAGCATATGAATAAGTTCATAAGAGACCACATACCACGGTACGAGTAAAGAGTACTTGTCAGGAGACGAGGTTGAACAAGGTATGGAGTGATACCGAAGATCAAACCTCGGACAAGTAAAATATCGCGTGACAAAGGGAATTGGTATTGTATGTGAATGGTTTATTCGATCACTAAAGTCATCGTTGAATATGTGGGAGTCATTATGGATCTCCAGATCCCGCTATTGGTTATTGGTCGGAGTGAGCACTCAACCATGTCCGCATAGTTCACGAACCGTAGGGTGACACACTTAAAGTTGGATGTTGAAATGGTAGTACTTGAATATGGAATGGAGTTCGAATATTTGTTCGGAGTCCCGGATGAGATCCCGGACATCACGAGGAGTTCCGGAATGGTCCGGAGAATAAGATTCATATATAGGATGTCATTTTATGTGAATTAAAATGTCGCGGAAGGTTCTATGGAAGGTTCTAGAAAAGTCCGGAAGAAACCACCAAGGAAGGTGGAGTCCACATGGGACTCCACCTCCATGGCCGGCCAACCCTAGTGGGGGAGGAGTCCCAAGTGGACTCCCCTTAGGGGGCCGGCCACCCCCATATGGGAGGTGGAACTCCCACCTTTGGTGGGAGTCCTAGCTTGGCTAGGTTTCCCTCCTTATGGAAGGTTTTTTGTTCGGGTCTTATTCGAAGACTTGGAGACCAACTCTTGGGGATCCACCTATATAATGAGGGGCCAAGGGAGGGGGCCGGCCACCCCAAGACCACAAGCTGGCCGCCCCCCTTGAAGTGGCCGGCCAGCCCCTCCCAAACCCTAGCCACCCCCTCTCCTCCATATCTCCCGCGTAGCTTTAGCGAAGCTCCGCCGGAGTTCTCCACCGCCACCGACACCACGCCGTCGTGCTGTCGGATTCAAGAGGAGCTACTACTTCCGCTGCCCGCCTGGAACGGGAGGTGGACGTCGTCTTCATCAACAACCGAACGTGTGACCGAGTACGGAGGTGCCGCCCGTTCGTGGCGCCGGAACCGATCGTGATCAAGATCTTCTACGCGCTTTTGCAAGCGGCAAGTGAACGTCTACCGCAGCAACAAGAGCCTCATCTTGTAGGCTTTGGAATCTCTTCAAGGGTGAGACTCGATACCCCCTCGTTGCTACCGTCTTCTAGATTGCATCTTGGCTTGGATTGCGTGTTCGCGGTAGGAAAATTTTTGTTTTCTATGCAACATTATCCTACATTTAGAAGTCTCGGAAGCTCCAAAAACATTCTACCATGTACTCCCTTGGTCTGTGTTTGTAATACCCCTGACCAACAAAATATGAAACGTTTGCCATAAAAAGGTATGTTGTAGATTTTTTTCAAATAAGATAACCATGATATAGTCAAAATTTTAGGAGGCCTTAAACCTTTGATAGTGAGGAGCACATTTAGGTTTATATCTCTACTTGATTTCATAGAAAATTATTCTCAAATATAGCTGCACGAAAAGACAAATATAGTGATCTAAATTAGCAATCATAGTAGATGAAACTAGGGCCGGCGTGAATAGGAAGTTAGAGCTATGGAAGCAAAATTTGGAGTCAAAGGGGTTTAGACTTAGCAGGACCAAGACCGAGTACATGCGATGCGACTTTAGTGGTGTTGGTGGCGAAGACGGAGATATCAGTTTAGAAGGAAAGATAGTGCCCAAGTGAGACACCTTCCGTTACTTGGGATCAATGTTGCAAAGCAATGGTGATATCGATGAGGATGTTTGCCATAGGATCAATGCAGGGTTGATGAAGTGGAGGCAGGCATCTGGTATCCTATGTGACAAGAAGATCCCACAAAAGCTAAAAGGTAAGTTCTATAGGACTGCTGTCAGACCGGCGATGCTTTATGGGGCAGAATGTTAGCCCACTAAAAGACAACATATCCAATAAATGAGTGTCGCGGAGATGTGCATGCTGCGTTGGATGTGCGGCCATACAAGAAGGGACTGGATTAGGAACGAGGTTATTCGTGATAGGCTAGGGGTGGCACCGATCGATGAGAAGCTAGTCCAACACCGACTAAGGTGGTTTGGGCATATCCAGCGAAGGCCTCCAAAAGCTCGTGTTAACAGTGGAACTCCAAAGAGTATGGAGGAATCTAGAAGGGGTAGAGGACGACCAAAGTTGACGTGGGCGGAGGCGATAAAAAGAAACCCGAGGGATTGGAATGTACCTAAAGTCTTGGCTCTTGATAGGACTGTATGGAGATCAACGATCCATGTGCCGGAACCTTAGTCACTCGCTGCTTTTCTCTTTCCTTTTTTCCCTTTTTTCCTTCTTTTTCTTTTTTCTTTTTCTTTATGTCTCCTTGTTTTGGTTCTCTTTTTTGTTGGATTTCATATCTAGCCTACCCCAAATTGCTTGGGAAAAAGGCTTTGATGTTGTTGTTGTACTTAGAAGATAAAACCATTTACCATGAATTTCAATTATCTAAAATGTTTTTTAGTGAACTTGTTATAGCTTTAGTGATACATCATACTGTTTACAGCGATAGATATTACACCATGCATTACAAGGAGCCACAAATGACTTCCTGCACCTAGAAGCTAAAGCAAAGCAAGCGAGGTTATGGGCCTCACTATTGGAATTCCGTCCTTCATGAACGAAAATCACTTGATCAAACTCACTGATCTGGTATTCATTTCATTCATAATATTGTCATAGGCGCGTCCAAAGTCTAGTTGATATCATATAGCTCCGGCTTGCAATGACAATCAATCTACAGACGCCGAAGGGTAAGGTAAGGTACCACTTGATCAAACTCACTGATCTGGTAGGGAACCTTGGTTTTGCTACGGGGGAGCTCTTAACATGCCTATATGTGAAACAATTATGTCCAAGAGAAACCTTGGTACTCCCTTCGATCCATATTAATTGACTTCAATATGGATGTATCTAGAACTAAAATGTGTCTAGATATATCCATATTAGAGTCAATTAATATGAACCGGAGGGAGTACTAGTTTTCCGTTTTTGAAACTTGTAACACTGTAGGCCCATATTTTTCTTGAGCCTTGGGGAGTCGCTCTTCTTGCCCCAGCCCAGGACCAGCTAGTCCACCATATGGCAGACCTTTGCTAATGCTTTGCAAAATCCGTTTCGAAAATAACATCAGTTGAGCTCAATATTACAAGAGATTTTAACTACAACATGGCCTCATATAAAAAAAACTACATGACCTCAAAACATAATATTTTAGGTGATGTCACAGAGAGCACTTGAACTGATACAATGTCAC
Organism: Lolium rigidum; assembly: GCF_022539505.1. Classification (NCBI taxonomy): domain Eukaryota; kingdom Viridiplantae; phylum Streptophyta; class Magnoliopsida; order Poales; family Poaceae; genus Lolium; species Lolium rigidum. The sequence continues at coordinate 243,538,903 of NC_061511.1, forward strand.
TATGTATTCTGTTCACGCATTAATGAAGTGTTTGGTGTATCTACAACACAACCTTGATCTACTTTTTTTTACATGACCTTGATCTACCTTTTGATACAAACAATTCAGCTCACCAACTTTCAGCAGATATTCAGCAGGCCATTTCAGTACCTACATCACCCAAATTAAGCCCTGCCAATATTGGCTGACCGTTTTTTTGGCATAGGAATCAGCCGCCCACAGTTTGCCCGCAAATTGGCCTGAAATACACCGTGTGTGGCCAGTGTAGGCCGAGCTAGCCAATTATTTGGTCTCCAACCAAACTCAACTAAAGAGTCATCGGCTTGCAAACTTTTGGCAAGGCCTCCAGACTATGCAAAAGAATCGAGGCCGGGGGGTGTCGTCCATCAGGGCCCCCCCCGCCTTACAAATGGGCCGTCCCCTGCAGCAGTACCTTGACCAACTCCAGGCCCAATAGAAGCAAGCCCTACGGCCAATCCAGCAGCAAGCTTTGGCATAAAGACCAAACAGACCCTAAATTGCCCTATGCTACATGGCCAAACCTGAACAAAATGTGTATTTAAGACTCAGCACCAAGTCCATCGGCAGCCAAAGCATTTACATGGCGTAAACACAGAACACTGGGTAGAGAAAAATAGCAGCAACAAGTCAAAATGCAAGGTTTCAATTTTCACCACTGGCAGTACGGAAGCAGCATCAAGTCAAATGCAAAGGTTTTAACTTCCAAGGTACAACACAGATAAACTCCAGCATCAACCGCCCTTACTTTAGGGCATCATGATGCAGATGCATTACAGTAACCACATCTTTCGGGGTTCCCCGTTGGGTAGACTGCAACTACAATACATAAATAGGAAAACATACACTTCACCAAGATTAGGGACGGCACGACACAGACAGGCGCACATCTTAGAGGCCTTCGAAGCACCAGGTCCTTTCTGGGGGAAATGCAAACAACAACAGCTTGCGCTTCATGAACGAGAGGACATCACGAACCATCTTCCACAAGATTACAGGGATGATATTTACTAAAACCACAAGGCAACCACCTCTGCAGCAAACTCAGACATCGTCTGACTTGCACAGGTCTAGCAGTGACAGTGTCTGCAAAATTGAGAGAAAGAGTGTTCAGTTCTAGTGATCACATTGGAAATGAACCTTATAAACATGATAATGCATATACAAGTATGATTAAACCCTGCCTCGTGCTTCTACAGTTCCTTTGTAGGTAGGAGCTGTGATTGCATGGCTGAATACTAAATTAAGAACAAGCAGCCAGGACAAGGCATATACCTCTGCTATGGAGAGCTCAAGGCGAAATTTAGGACCATCATAGTGGTGCAACACTGGCCTAAAAGCATCCTCTTCCAAAGCTTTGCAAAGCTTTCTAATGCGAATCCTCACCTGATACAGTTGATGATGTCAGAGCATGAAAATCCAAATCCCAAAGTCCCACTGACATATGTCAAATTGAGTAATTACCTGTGCTGGGAATCTGGATTCACCTTTACACTTTTTATCTTCCCAAGCGGTGGGATCAATGTTGGATCCTCCAAAACTAGCAGCCTATCACAAAGAAAATCTGGTTAGAACACTGAAAGACAATCACTATAACCTATAAGATTTCAATCAAGACTACATTTCAAAATGGAACTTCATGAACAAGGTACACACTGGCGGACCATGGCTGCCACTCAAGGCAGGGCCAGTTGAGGTAGACTGGGCCAATTATTGTTGATAAATCAATACTTAATGAACCTGATGGCTAAAAATAATTTGCTAATACTGTTTTTCAGTTAGCAAAGACTAGGCCATAGCCTGGTTTGGTGCCCAAGAGGGTCCGCCGGTGAAGGGAAGGGCCACAAAAACACATTTGGCTAATAGTATTTCCATCACAAGGATCACATAGATTATTAGGTTATATATATAAGAATGCTGTTCAAAAAGGCAAACAACTTCATGATAATTGGTAAATAATAGTTCAAGCAGTATGATTCCCTAAAGCAGCCTAAGAAAGAAACTGCTACATCACTGCAATAACCCGTACAGAACAAAGTGTAAGAATGTCCCACAAATGTTGCCGAGACACGTACAACAGGTTATATATATAAGAATAGTAATACTAATACGTAACAACTCTAGTAATTCTAAGTACTAACTGAAATGGCCCTAAGGATCGCTATGCATCCACACAAAGTGGACACAGTCTACAAAAGTGATATTCGTGAAAGTCATGTTTCTTGGTTAGATATTGTAGAGTATCTAGATCACCAGAATTACCATTTCTATTTAATGTTGTTACAAGAAAATACACATGCAAAGAACAAAAGGAAAAAAAACGAAGAGAACACACGATAATTGAATTTATTACTTTGTTGCATATTGATCTCTAAGCTGCACACATGCGCATCAAGTGATATAAGCATTTAAGTAGGGAAAATGAAACCATTTAAATATCTTCATGAAGAGGCTTGCAGGTTTGTTCAAATAAGGGGGCTTGTGCATATAAGAAAATCAAATAATCACACACCTCAAACACCCCATGGAGCTGGTGGGTGGTGTAGTTGTAGAGGAAAAGAGGTAGACCAGGAGTAATCGCCCGGACTGAATCACGATATCTTGCTGGCAAACCTGCATAACAGTAACAAATCTTGAGAGGCCATATAAAGAAGTAGCTTATATGATCTTTGTTTTAAATGATAACTGAAAAGGAAATTGTGTAGTAGCAGTAGCACATACCAAAAAGCTGCCTCTTGAGATCCTCCTGCATGGTATCATTGTTGCAGACAAAGATGTATCCACCAAGAACTTCATTCCTTGGCAGCATCTCGCTTGTTGGCAATGTCTTGAAGCGCTTGTCGACAGAGTTGTTGTTGCTGTTGCTTCCGTTATTGTTGTTACTACCATTGTGTTTGCCATTTGCCTCTTTCCCATTTATGTTATTCGAATATTTGTTGACCCCAGCATTCATCTTGAATGAATTGACATTACCATTGTTTCCCTTGGGGTACATCTGATTCATGTTGTAGGGCATGTTGCGGAAAGGGTACTTCATGGCAGCCTCGTTCATCTTGATATCATTCATCTTAAAATCTAAGTTCATGAGGCCAAGATTGAGGTGGTCGATCTTGCTGTCATCTTGGTGGTAGGGTAGCCTATCCCACTGCTTCATCTCAGGGACAGCGTTCATCCGCGCATAGTCAAAGTCATTCATCCTCTCAGCCTTTGACTTTGTGATCTCAGCCAACTTTGATGTCATCAGAGACCATTGACGGTCCTCCATCACCTTGGACTGCCCACGGAACTCATCTCCAAGATGCCACAAGTTGTCCATAGCTCAGTTCAAGCTCTGCACGTTTTACAAGAATAACATAAATCAGGTCACAAGCATATGCTAGTAGGATACCTTGTTTTCCAAACTAAATGCACCACAAGACATAATGAGATTGCAGCACCATATCTCTCATACAATACACTTTGCAATTAAGAAATTTATAGAAGCTGCTATTTAACTTCAGGATCGACTAGACCACAACTTCAACAAAGGAAATGCCAAGATAAAAAAATATTTACAACTCAGACTAGGTGAGTCATGATAGACCAAGCCAAAGCAAATCCTTGGATTGATAATTTATGGGCAATCATCAAGACCGTCCAGTTTCGACACCAACATAAGCTCTCAAATGTACCTCTCCCCCTTCCATTTCCGTCCTGTCCCATTTGTTATTGTGCTGCTCTCACAACTACAACTCCCTCTTCTCGCTTTCTGCTCACGTGCTAGTCCATCGTTTCAACTACTCCCTCCGATCCGTAGTAAGTGTTGGTGATTTAGTAGAACTTCAGTACAAAGTTGTACAAAACCACTAACACTTGTTATGGACCAGATGAAGTAGATCATACCAAGTTCAATACCAGAACAAATGGAAATAACACTGACCCTATTCATGTTCATGACAACTGTCTACTGCAACCAAGCTTTCTATTACGACAAATCAATCTTCCAACCGCGCAAAATTAATTGTCTATATACGGATACGGAGGTATGTAGACATATTTTAGTTACAGTTAATTGTCTATATACGGATACTGAGGTATGTAGACATATTTTAGTTACAGATACATCCGTATCTAGAAAATGTTGAGCGGATTTTTTTTTTGTGACAGAGGGAGTACTAATTTGGTACTCCTAAGTGAATTCGTCACCAGAAAAATCCTCAATCACAACTTCAGCTAGATCTATCGGAGCTCTAAACGACTCAACCCAATTTCACGGAGCACCAATCCCCAATCCCAGATCTGCCACCCCATCCCTCCTACCTCGCCTCGTAGCGGGCCTAGGCGGCAGCCAGCGACAGCACGGAGTCCACGAAGGGTGGCTCCGGCGCGCGACACCTAGGGAGGACGGCCGCTCAACGAAAAGCTAACGCACGCGGCTGGAATGATACAACGGCCGCGGCAAAACCCGTCCCCCAACGCCCGAGACCGTGCCGCGGCCGGGGGACGGCAACGCGCGAGGCGAGGAATGGAGGAACGGCAGCGCATCGGTCGCTACGAAATGGAGATGAAAACCAAGGCAAATCTGGCGGAACCACCCTCACGACCGCGTCGAAATCGACGGGCGAAACACCGGCGAGATCGCACTGCGGAGGGTGGAATCCTGAGATAGCAGAAGAGGATCCCATACCTGGCTCGATCCGGCGACGAATTCCGCCGGGGAGGTGGCCGGATTTGGGGGAGCGCTGCGAGAGAGGAGAGGAGACTTGGCTGGGCTGGCTTGGCTCCCACTTCGCTGCGCCCAGTCCACCGGTCAGAGGGATACAGATGCAGAGGGGGAAGGGAGGTGAGCTGTCCTGATGGAATTTATAGAGAGTGGTGGCGAAAGGGGGCACCGGGGTGCGGGGTATTTACGTGGTGTGCCACTGGTGGGGCTGGGGAGTCATTTGTTTGCTTTGGTTGGTGGTCGGCCGGACTCGATGGTGGTTGTTTTGGGTGGAGCGAACGTAGTTTGGAGAACTCGGTAGAAAATGCTAGATGTTGTTTGTATGTTGCTAGTGTTGGCTAGAATCTCTTAGAAGACTTAGACCATAGTACTTGGTTTAGATATGTCTGATTTTTTCCCTTTGCAATGAACCCAATATTTGCCGCCTATATAAACGTTCTATGCAACACGTGCTCATGATGGTATGTATTTCACGGCGTCAATGTGCATTTGTCTTGTATAATGGCGGGGGAAACGAGATAGTACATGGTAGGTTGCACAGTTATCCAGATGTCTAGAAACAAACATACGGGCACCGATATAGATAGCGGTACGAGTTTGCCAACATGTACATCATCATCGGATAGATAGATAGAAACATCAATCCGAAGACGTGTACACCAGGAAATATAAATCCCCAAGAAATGAAATCTAAAAGGACGTACTCCGGATGGATAGATAGGTAGATAGGAGAGACATATCATGCATACACGCATTTGCATACTCTGAATTCAGGGGCGGAGCTGGAGAGAACATCTCCCTGATGAACATCTAAGCTTGGAGCCTTTTCTACTTATATTTCTACCTCTCTGTTGCACGTTTTGCTGCCTAACCTGATGCACTACCTCTCATTAAGCTCATAAGTAGTAGTAAAAAAAATTCTTACCCTGATGCGTGTGCATCAGGGTTAGCCCAAGCAGATCCGCCCCTGTCTGAATTGACACATACGTCGCATCATTTGCGTGGCGGTGCGTCTTTAGTGACGTGTATGAACACACGCTTCTCATATAAGAACAAAAAAGAAGGAGCAAAGTGGTAAGCGGTTCCATTAGTCGGTCGTCTAGAAACAAACACATGTGCACCGTTATCGATAGATAGAAACCTAGCAATACTGACACCATCGTCGGTTAGATAGAAACATCGATGCGAAGGAGTATAGACAACACAACAAAATCTTCAAGCAAAGAAACCAAAAAAAGGAGGTAATCTATCTAGATATATATGAACGTCATAGAACCATTTATGGCTTGTTCGGTGGCAGAGGAGAGGGGAATCTTATTAGCCTTTACGAATGATGTACCTTTGAACATGAAACTTTTTCAATATATGTTATTATTGATGCACGACCAATATGCGAGAATGCCTGAGGTTGTAATGTGGATAATTAAACGTCTTGTTAATTTGGTTGCACAACTCTACCCTCCAGGACGTAAATCTTGATTCTCGATTATGAACATGTAAAATGATTTTGATGAGAACGATGTGCGATTTTGGATCCCCCCCCTCGGCCCGAATCTTTGCCGCTTGTATAAAAGTTATATGCAAAATTTGCTCACGAGGGTGTATATTTCGCGGTATCAATGTGCATGTGTGTGACATGCATGGTAGGTTGCACCGCTATCTAGATGTCTAGAAACAAATACATGCACCGATATGGATAGCGGTAGAAGTTTGTCAGTTTCCAACATGTACATCATCATCAGATAGATAGAAACATCAATCCAAAGAATTGTACGCTAGAAAATAGCCCAAGAAATGAAATCTAAAAGGACGTATTCTGGATGGATAGATAGATAGGAGAGACATATCATACGTCCATTTATGGCACACTCCTGACACATGTCTCGTCCTTCCTGTGGCGGTGCGTTTTTAGTGACGTATATGAGCACGAGTTTCTTGTATGACAACAAAAAAGAAGGAGCAAGGCGGCATGCAGCGCCATTAGTCGGTCGTCTAGGAACAAACATCGGTGCACCGCTGTCTATAGATAGAAATCTAGCAATGCTGACACCATCATCGAAGAGATAGAAACATCGATGCAAGGGAGTATATACAACACAACAAAAACTTCAAGCGAAGAAACCAAACAGACGAACGTAACAGATGGATAGATAGAATGTCATAGACCTATATATGGCTCGGTCCCTTTGACCATGACCCTTTTTCATCTTCGTCTTTTGATCCTTTTAACCATATCGCCCTTCACTGTTTCACCTCTCTTCCTCTTGTTGGAGTTGCCAAATTTACTGTTATCGCCTCGCGTCGCCTCACCGACAAAGAGAAAAAGGATTGAATGAAACAATCCTAAATGATATGGAACAACGGGGAAGACATCTCAAGCTCAATCAAACGGGATCTCCTTTGGCTCCCTCGATTGCCTGGAGCCCTATATAGGAAACGTTGGTTGCTTGGTTGGTAGATCTTCAGGGTGCGAGAATTGTTATCATAGTATCAATGTTGTTAGTGACATTAATCGCTTTTACTAGAACTATTTAATAATATACTGCGTACGCAATGTCACTGGCATATTTAAAGAAATGACACGAAAAAAGTTATTTTCCTCGCTTCATGTTGATTAAATCACGTAGGCAGACATGTATCAACGAGTGTTTGAAGGAAATTTATCAAGTGTGATTTTATAAACATTGTGTACAATAACTAAGTGAAACACAATAAAACATACAACCTCGGTTTCTTTAATACAAAGTACTCCCTCCATCCCAAAATACAAGGCATACAAGATTAGTCAAAAGTCAACATCTTCTAAGTTTGACCAAGTTTAGTTTATATACAAAATTATAAACTTCTAGAATATTTAATCAATGTCAATAGGTTCACCATAAAGTATATTTTCTCAATATCTCTATTAATATTGTAGACATTGATATATTTTCCATAATTATTTGGTTAAACTTAGTAGGATTTAATTTTTTACTAATCTTATATGTCCTACATTTTGGGAGGGGTGGAGTATAAGACATTTTGACAGTTCAAATTAAACTGCCAAAACATCTTATAATTGGGAAAGGAGGTACTAGTTAGCACATGTTCAGGAAACATGTAATGCTTAGTTAGTAGCAGTGTTAAGATCTAATGACTCTTGATGCCATATCATATCTCATATTGACTTATTTTCGGCACTTGCCATACAAAGTACTACATTTTTATGCGTGATTAAGCATATTGTCAAATAATTAGCACAAGTAATTGATGCACTCCTTCTGTCCTAATCCTAAAGCAAGTCATGTTGAAGTACTCCCTTAAGTTTCTATGTTCCGACACATTTTAGTTGTAGATACATCAATTTTAGCATGAAGTAATATGGATCGGAGGGAGCACTTGGTTTAGATATGCCTGATTTTTTTCTGGAAACTCAATTCGGCTCCCGGGTGCATATGCTCTCTCTACGAAAAAACACTGTTAAAAAATTAGGCCGATTCAGCGATTACTAGGCCGATTAATCGCTACCAGGGGCATGACCATGTCAATTACCATTAATCTCTTGTGTTAATCCTTTAGCCCGATTAATCGTACCGAAAGTCCGATTACTAGGTATTTTCCCGATTAACTACTACACTTGGTCAAAAAAGTTATAAATTTTTCAATGCATATAGCTAGTACAGGCGCTGCCCCTCCCCAATAAAGTAGGTTTTGCAAAGCTCCCGCTTGATTGCAGCCTCCAACAGCTCGAATTCCGTTGTTGCCAACTAGTTCCTTGCCCTCCCAGACCAGTTACTCTCAGTTGCCTAGATACAGGAGCTCGACCACCTTGAGTAGCTCGTGCAGGAGCTCAAGGGCGCCTTCGATAGGTTAGGTGGTTGAGGTGTAAGAGGGGTCGTACCCTAGCTAGGTAGGTGGTGGGAGAAGATAAACTTCAGAGGTGAGAGGATAAGATGTGGAAGAAAGAAACACAGCTTCGACTAGTGGATCTTGATTCGCTCGTGACCTTGAAGATTAGGTCACGGAGGAGAAGCATACATGTTTTTCTGGGATTTTAGGCTCTAGAGAAGTAGGGCCAGACATATAGAGGCTCATATACTATTTTTTTTTATATAAACTGTTTTTTACGTGCTAATTTGTGTAGGTTAGATCGATTAATAGCTAAGCGATTAAATCAGTTAATCATCCGAATTCCGATTAATCGCTAGTCCCAAGCCGACCGAGTATTTAACGATTACCGATTTCCTTACCATTGCAAAAAACCATATTTCGGACTATCAAAAAAAATTGAGATTTTTTTTACATGATATATGTGGGTTCATCAAGTTTTGCGAAAAAGCGATAATTTTTATGGTCTATGTAAAAAAGAGAAAATTTATCTTGTGAAAAGCCTTAAATTTATCACCGAATTTTGTCATTTTGACACATGGCACATGACAAGTCGATTTTTCATGAAACAACTTTGTTAGCGTGTAACACATGAACATGTACATTCGATTTTATTTAAAAAATCTAACATTTTAAAATATGTTTAAAACGTATTTCAAAATAAAGGGAGCATATGCTCCCATGTGTCAAAACATCACTCCCTGATTTTTTCCTTTGCAATGAGCCCATCTTTTCGAAAGCGTAATGAGATTTTGTTTATCATCATGGATTCAGTTATACATAGGTTTATTAATGCACAACCGATGTGAGATAACGCTTGAGATCATAAGGAGGAGAAACATCTAGATAGATAGGAGCGTCATACACCCATATATGGTTCGTTCGGTGGCAGATGAGAGGGGAGTCTTATTAGACTTTAGTAATGAATGTCCCTTTGAACATGAACCTTTTTAATCTTCGTCTTTGGATCCTTTTAAACATCTATTCCTTCGCCATTTGACCTCTCTTTCTCTTTTTGTAGTTGCCAAATTTACTGTTATCTTCTCGCATCGCCTCACCGACAAAGAGAACAAGGACTGAATGAAATAACCCTAAATGATAAGCAACAACGGGAAATACATTTCAAGCTGAACCAAACGGGGTGCTCCTTTGGATCCCTCGATTTCCTGGAGCCCTATATAGGAACCGTTGGTTGCTTGCTTGGTAGATCTTCAAGGCGCGAGCATTCTTATCATAGTATCGATGTTGTCAGTGACACCAATCGCTTTTACTAGCTTTTTTTAAGAATATATGAAGTACGCAATGTCACTGGCAGATTTAAAGACATGACATGAAAGAAGTTCTTTTCCTCGCTTCAACGTTGATTAAATCATGTAGACATGTATCAACCAGTGTTTGGAGGAAATTTATCATGTGTGATTTTATAAATATTGTGTACAATAGCTAAGTGAAAAACAATAAAACATACTACCTCGTTTCTTTAATACAAAGTACTCCCTCCATCCCAAAATACAAGGCATACAAGATTAGTCAAAAGTCAACATCTTCTAAGTTTGACCAAGTTTAGTTTATATACAAAATTTTGAACATCTAGAATATTAAATCAATGCCAATAGGTTCACCATAAAGCATATTTTCTCAATATCTCTATTAATATTGTAGACAGTGATATATTTTCCATAATTATTTGGTTAAACTTAGTAGGATTTAACTTTTGACTAAAACATCTTATAATTGGGATAGGAGGTACTAGTTAGCACATGTTTAGGAAACATGTAATGCTTAGTTACAAGCAGTGTTAAGATCCTCACACTAATGATTTGATGCGATATCATATCTCATGTTGACTTATTGTCGGTACTTGCCATACAGAGTACTACATTTTTATGTGTGATTAGGCATAGTGACAATTAATTAGCGCAAGTAATTGATGCACTCCTTCTGTCCTAATTAATCCTAATGCAAGTCATGTTGAAGTACTTCCTTGAGTTTCCATGTTCCGACTGATCTATCCAACATATATGATTAGTGCATACGAGTCAATTTCAACATGGTATAAAAAACTCAAATGTGAGAGGAAAAGGAGTGTTAAGAATAAATACGCATATCACATCTTTTTTGCTTTTAGTCTCACACGGTAAACCACAGGTCAGCACTAGTGGGTTAGGAAAGAAACACATGAAAGGCAATCTCATCAATTCGTGTATATCCATCTTTCTCCAACCACACCGCTCCTGCTTTCTGGCAACACACATCGCTTTGATATGTGCTTTTGTTGTTCCAACGCATTGTATCCACACAATGTAGCAACGGGCACTTTGAAGATGTCACGTCCAAGACCAACGGGCACTTTTTGAAGATGTCACGTCCAAGACAAACGGGAGTATATATCAATACTATGCATGCATGTATCTAAACTGGAGTACTACTATAGGGGTAGGAGCAAGTACATTTTGAATTTGAACGGAAAGAGTACGTACGAGTTCCAGTGATATTATATTTGTTAGCTTATGGGGATCGAAGAGGTCGGTTTCTCTCTCTGTACAAGTTTTATACTTATATGCATTGCATGTGCATTGTCTCGCGCAATGCGTCGTGACTGGGAGGCAGGGACGTGGCAACCCGCCGCGCATGGAGCAACGGGAAAATGACGGTGCAGGGGGCATTGTGCCGCACGGCCGCTCTCACATATTCCATTTGTCAGTGGGTACTGGGTAGTGACAAGTTCGCACATGGAGTTGTTCTCTTGGGTCGCAATAGTACCCAGTACTATTTTTGTTTGTATATTATTCGGATTTTGAATTTTGAATCGGGTCTGGCATCTTGCTACCATTGGAAGATTCTTCAGACCTTGGCCTGATTGATTAACAGAATAAATAGATGAAATATTAGCAGAGGATATATACCAAGATCTGCAAAGAATATCCATCCAATTCGGATAATCACAGCTCACAGGCTTCCTGCTCTTCAGAAAAAGGAAAAAAAGGAGATAATCACATGGTTCAGTTCATTACTTAATTGCTAGTTGCAGCGCATCTGAACTGCTACTAGCACTTCAATCTTCTCCAACATCTTTCTTCGATAGATTAGGTGGATATAGTACTGATCTAGCCCAATAATTAGCTTAGGCCATTATTATGTTCTCCAAAAATGAATTAGAGTAGATAAAGCAATTCTCATAAATTAGGATCACATGGAGCTAGTGGCCATGTGCTCCAGCTTTCAGTGGGTGCATATGCCATCACATGAGCGAACCGGCCTCCAATTAAGCACGGCATTGACCATCACTGGTTCCCAAGGATGCATATCAACATGTGAAGAGCATAATTAGCTGCATTAATCTGCAACATACAGCGTACTTGTGCACCGTAAAGAGGAGTACGAATGTCTATTGAATGGGAGCTGCGAGAACACGAGGAAACAAGGAGAATCCTATGCAAACTCTCCTTGAGATAGCAGGATGTGAGTGATCTCCATCACTGTACTGCTGTCCTCTGATCATGTTAGTGCTAGATAAACCCAGGAGATCCTATGCAAGCTCGGATAGCAAGATGTGAATGACCTCCATAAGTGTTCATACTACTAGATGAAGGCAGGAGATATTAATTTTGCCTTGTGACTTGTTAAGCCCATCACCTCCTCCCAAACTCCCTGTGTCGCCTCACCCGTGGTGTCGTGGGGGCTGAAACCCTAATCGCCATAGGCCCTCCAGCCGTAGGGCCACAGGGCCCGCTCCCAAAGGAGCGGGTTCTTCTGGCAGTCCTGTGCAGGCGACGGACGGAGGATCTCGGGCGGCGGCTAGCATGAACGTGGTGGACGACGCTGTCGGAGTTGGTGGCTAACGAGGGGAACCTTGACAATGTCCATGGATGATGGACTTAGGGTTCCAGGGAAAAGAAGTGCACTAATGGTTTCGTCTGCTGGTCAGACAACCAAGGCAATCCGATAATATATTAATTATAAGTCAAAGTCGCCGTAATACTAGAGTAAAATCTAGGGTTACAACAAAGGTTTGCTCCTCCTAGCCTTTATATAGGAGGCTAAGTCCCGGAGTCCAGTTCGATGTGGTTTGCAATTGTTTATACAAGGCTATGTTTATGTCAGCTCGTCTGATGGGTCTTTCCGTATTCGATACGCTTTGGCTCCTACGCTTCAGTTGCCTTCGTCTTCTGGTCTCATGGGCTTCTCCCGAATACGTACCAGGGTTACATGCCCAATAAGGCATACCCATGTCATCAGTGGCGGTGCAACCGGCCGCTCCTCGGCTCCTCCAGTCTGCGGGGTGTAGGGTGCTCGCTCGACGAGGTCGTCTGGCGTGATCTTGTTGGTCGGTGGTCGATCTGGAACGGCCGTGTTGCTCCTGCTACTTCTGTGTTGCTGGTGGACTATTGGTGGTTGCTCCTATCAGCGCGGTGTAGGGAGGAGCTATCTTTGATCTGGTGTAGGATGGTTAGGTTATCTTTCCTCCAATTATGGTTTTTTGGAGGTGTGGAGTCAGGTTTGGCTGACGGTGAGGGATCTGTAGGTGGCCGGCCCGATGTGCAGGCTCCTGGATGGAGTTCTCGAGGCAGATCCGAGTGAAAACTTTGCTCTTGGTGTTTGCCGGAGCTGGTGAGGCTCCAACATCTACCTTGGAGGGAAACCTTAGATCTATGGATCGGATGATGGCGGTGACCCTACGTCGTTTCTCCAATGGGGCCATCATCCTTGGAGTTGTGCATTAGACAGAGGGACCAGTCGGTTGGCTTTGGTTGTGTAGGGTGTCGTGTGGTGGCTTGCGTGGCAACGACGACGGTGACGAGTGAAGGTTTGGTTGCAGCAAGGTTTTGTTAGTCGGCTTCTTGTTGTGGCGTGTCCGACTCGTCTTCATGTTGGTCTCCCTCTGTTGTGAAGTTGGAGCTACTGCCTCGAGCGGCGAGTGACGACGACATGCGTTGTGTGGTGGCCTGGTCTCGAAGAACTTCATCGACACGAGTCCTGCACATCTCCTCTTCCGAGCTCATCTTCAGAGTCAGAGCTACCAATCTTCGGTGCAAGGGTCATATGTTTGGCACAGGACAAAGTGGACTTCATGAGGCCACTTCGATGAGTCTCTCTTGGTGGTTGTTTCTTCGTGAAGTCGGAGTCTATGGCTCGTGGAGGAGTGATGACGATGATGCCTCTGAGCAACCATGCTGACCCTCGTGTTTTGCGGCGTGTATGGGGTGCGTGTTTGGTAGCTAGGGTAATTGTGCATGCCCTCGCCACTGGCATGTTCCATGACTGCAGGCTAGGTTGTTTGTACCCGTTTTTGCCTAGTTTTCCGCTAATTAAGGGCATCTCCAACGGGGCGACGCAAACGGTTGTTGATCGGGTCGAAAATGTGTTAGGTACCACTTCTAGTGGGGCAACGCATCGTGACCGGGCCGTCCGCAGCGACGCAAACCCGGCGCATATTTGCGCCTGGAATGCGTCGCGGTGGACGCTGCGCGGACACCCCAAGTGACCGCTCGCTTCTCCACCGGGCCCGCCTGGCAGCGAGCCTGTATCGAGGGCATCGCTTCTGCGGTCAGCGCTTCCGCGTATGCGCCGCAGCCTCGCCATCAATGTCGCGGCTGCCTCTTCTGCGCGTGCACTGGCGGGCGGCGGCTGGGCTTCTGCACTACCTTCAATGGCATCGTTTCCCGTGCGCGTCCGGCCTTAAAAGTCCACCGACATCATTCTTGCCATCGCCCACACCTCCACTCCCACCACCACCGCCGCGCGCAGCCGCAACACCACGGGGAAGAAGAAGAATGACTTCGAGGCGTCCGACAGCGGCACCAAGAAGTTCAAGCGGCCGCACAGGGTACCTCTTCCCGTCAGCGTGGGGCGGATGATGCACGCGAACTGGATGCCGTGCGACGCCTGGGGGGAACGTGCACATGCCTGGCGGCTGGCTGCTCAACTACTGTCGGGTGCCCGTCCCGCCCGTGCCTGCGCGCGAGCCAGATAGGAGCGCCGAGATCCGGCGAAGGAGGCGGTACCTCCCCCTGGACCTCCGTGCCGATCCTGCCTACACCATCGACTCCGACAGCTGGCGCATCTATCTCGAGTCCGAGAAAGATCCGAGGAGGAGGACGGGCTTCATGGGCGACAGGGACTTCCCCTTTGACCGGCCGCCGGCGCCTCGTCGTCGAAGACGGCAGGCGCAGATGCCTGCACAGGACGACCACGACGACGACGACGGCAACGACGACGAGGACTACAACGAGGCGCTGGTGTACCACAACGAGGAGGCCAAGGACGACAGCGACGACTACGTCACGTGCATTTTCCAAAAATGGCAGTTGGCCATGGCGGAGGGCCGGGAGTTTGAGTACCCGGGCAACATGACGGACGACGAGATCGCGAGGCTCGGTGTCCTCGTCTCGGAGGTGGACCGACCTGTGCAGCCGCCGCTGCCCCGGTACGCCACCGGCATCACGCCGCCGGGCGTCACGGAGGAAGAAGCCCTACGATTGGCGCTACAGGACTCGGCCACACCACCGGTTCAACCGCCGCCTCCACCTCCGCCGTACAACCCGTGGGGGCCTCCACCTCCGGCTTGGGCTCCTCCACCTCCGCCACAGACCTGGGCTCCTCCACCTCCACCTCCACCACATGCCTGGGATCCTCCACCTCCACCACCGCCGGCGGTACCGGTGTATGTTCCGCCGCTTCCCAATTGGCCATGGGCGGTACCGAAGCTCGTCGTGATCGACAGTGACAAGGAGAACCAGTAGGCGCATGCGTTCTTAGGGTTTTTATTTTCCTTTCTTTTATTATTAAATTATTTTTTAATGTTATAAAAAATGGAAAACCGAGAAAAAATGCGTCGTGCCGCTGGAGCCACCCCCGACGCAAACAGACGCGCGATCAATTTCGACCATTTGGACCGACGCAAACGAACGCGCCCAGACATTTTCGGACGCTACGTCGCCCCCATTGGAGATGCTCTAACCGACCAATCTCTGCCGCTTAATTAATGAAAATGACAAATCTTTTGCCCTCTTTTAAAATTAATATTTTTTGTCTTGTGGTTCAGAAGTCAAAACATTGCCTCTTGAACTGAAAAAACTGAAAGGTATCGTATATTTTTGTTGTTGTTGGAAGTTTTCGTTGTACTCCAGAATGCTGTTCAACGAACAAGAAAGAAGAGAGAGATACAACTGGTGCAATGGCTACCACAAGGGCCGCGACGTCGACGGTGACCTCTTTGTTTGCTTCTTGCTCCAGCTTTGATGGCAGACAGCTGCGGTGAGGCGTCCTTCTTTGTGCAGCTGCCACGTAGTTTTCCATCCCTCCTCTCTGGCTTTCCAGCAGGCAGCTGCGACATCAAGAGCAGGGAAAATAAATCGATCATGGGCCGAGCCAGTTTTGAGTTTTGACATCTCGCCTGACGGCCACAACAAATCCACGAACTGGCTGGGCCGTGGGCCGTCTGGATGCTTAACGCAACGCAGGACTTCGTGGCTTAGGCCCAGCCTCCGCACAGCCGTGCTCGTCGCTCCGGCGTCGTGAACTCGTGGTCGTGGGCGAGGGCGACCGCGGCCGCCTCTCGGCCGCCGGGCGCCGGCAGGTGACCAGCTCAGCTGCCCGCCCGCTCCCCGCTCGCTGCCCGACCAGAGGCGCCGGGATTCACTGGCTGCGCTTTTCCTCCCGGAGCTCCACTGCGTGCCGAGTTTGGCACTGGCAGCGATCAGGGATCAGCCATGGCCGTGCGCGGCTGCTCCTCCAGGCGCCCCCGGTGGATGGGATTATTTACCATTTCCGTCCCTCCGTCCTTCTTGCTTCGCCGCCCGGGCAGGTGCGTTCAGATTCCTCCTGCTGTACCTGTACACTGTACTGTACCCAGTGCAAGCTTCGATTTGGTACTAGAAGAAGAAATGCCATAGTTGTGGCCTGAACCAAACTGATGCCTGCATTAGTTCCGGACCAGTGGTTGCTTGAATCGAATTGATCGATTCTTGCCCTAGTTGACCGTATTGGATTGTTGGCAGTCCACCAGATTGCATTACACAATTACGTGCTCAGTTTTTTTATATGAATACACTACTGGTCAAACATTTAAAGAGGCACTTTTTTTTTATATGGGTACTAGAAAACTACTGATCCTGATATTTATCGGTCGCCTCTAGATGCTACTGGCTCTGCAACTGTTGATGTGGGAGCATCCCAGATCCAGTTTAAGTACCTCTCTTACTGAAATCTTTTCCCTTTCTACTTCATTCTTAAACGGAAAGGCTAATATTTAAGGTGGAGCTTTTCTTTTTTGCGATGTAATATTTAGGATTAGCTATTATTACCGATCCAGTTTAAGAGTAAGAACATGGTTACGACAAATTCTGTTTCCGTGGAAGGCGGTGAAAGAGTTTTGCGCCACGATTAGGCATTGTTGGGCCTAGTGTGGCTGTAGTGGTTGGTCTGCCATTTCATCTCATTTTTATCATGTCCAATAGGCAATCATTTGACACTAGTTCTATCTTAATTTTGGTCATCTTCGTGCAGGTGAAATCATCGAATGTCCATAATCGCATTCTACCATCAATTACTGGCTCAACTTTCGCACCAGGATATCTCTTGCTGCTGAAAATTTGTTATGCCTAATAAAAAACTTAGGCTGATCTCATTCAAGAATGCCATATGTTGTTACATTCTTCCTATATGTGCTGTACATCACAACAGAAGTTAGAGATACCATACAAATTTCGCGTCTCCTCCATCTGGTACCTCTACAAACCTTGCTGGCTTGATTCACCATCTGCTCGTCTCAGAATTCACTTCAGCTAACCATCTATTCACTTTTGCTGCAACTTTTTTCACCTAATTCAGGTTCTCTTAGGCTAAATTCTCTGTCGAAAAAGGGACCTGATATAGGTTGCGGTTCAATATCATCTGGAGGATCATAGTTTGGGTCGGCGAGAAATGTAAGGGCCGTCACCACATCACTAATTAGCGGGCGACTGGTTGCTTCTTCTTGTAGACACATTGACGAGATTGCAAGTGCCTGGTTTAGACCCTTCAGGGGGAACTTGTTGTCAAGCAGTGGATCAGCCATCTTGATGAACTTCTTCTTATCCTTGAAGAGTGGAGCTGCCTGCAGATATATGACACTTAGAAATGCAGCATCTTATTCACAGTATGGCAATCTTATATATCTGAAGTATGAACTATTTACTTGGTTACGATTTAGTATGTCTCCTAAGTGAAAATCTCAGTCAACTAAATGTAAATCTCACCCAGTGGACAAGAATCTGTTCGCGAGTCGGTTTTGTGGTGTCGATTGCTCGCCTCCCAGTGATGAGCTCCAGGAGAACCACACCAAAGCAATATATGTCCGACATCTTTGTTAGCTTGCCACTCATGGCGTACTCGGGAGCGCAGTATCCGTATGTGCCCATCACCCTTGTGGTGACATGACTTTTGTCGCCAACTGGACCAAGCTTTGCCAGGCCAAAATCTGCTAACTTTGCATTGAAGCTCCCATCCAAGAGAATATTTGATGCCTTAAGATCACGGTATATCACTGGTGGATTGGCTACCTCATGCAAGTACTCGAGGCCTCTGGCAGCACCAACCGCAATCTTCATCCGTGTATGCCAGGACAGCGGCTGAGATTTTGGAGTGAGATCTGCAAAATTCAAGTACCAAATGGGTATTACTTGCAAATTCGCAGTCGTAATTTCTGATCATCCAATTCTATTGAATATGATTGAAGACCAATAACATTATCATTCTATATTACCTAGAAGATGATCTTGCACCGAACCGAGTGGCATATACTCATACACTAGAATCTTCTGGTCACATTCGGTGCAGTACCCAAGCAAGGTGACAAGATTTGGGTGATGAAGAAGGCTAAGCATCAGCACCTCGACGAGGAACTCACGGTTTCCCTGCAACCCATCCTTGTCCAGCTGCTTAACAGCTATGACCTAGGTATGTACATAATTTACACCGGAAACGTGTTACTGTTGTATGTAGTACAACATCTTGGGGTGCCAACTTAATGAAACATAGAATGGGAAGCTAGGAGAAGGAATTTTTATTACTTCCATGGTCTCCGAAATGTATCCTCTATACACTCTTCCGAAGCCACCTTCTCCCAGGAGATTCTCCGGGCTGAAAGAATTGGTCGCATCTGACAATTGACCAAATGTAAATACCCTGCTAGGAATGTTGTGGTTGCCGATCCGTAATATCTCCCCTGCTGCAGCCCTGGCCTTGGGACTATCTGCGTTTAACACCTTTGCTCAGTTAGAAATGCTCACTCAATCTGCTTTCATTGTTCAAACATGAATTAATTCAGATATTACAAATTTGATGGGAAATTGGGTCCAAGAAGAGGGCGATCAAACTCCCTGAGCAATACTAATTTGGTGCTGCTACATGTGTGAACAAATAATTGTCACCCTCAGATTTTGGATGGAATATTTAAATGATCTTGACACATATATCTGGGTTGTGCAAATATTCACTATTGATCTACATTGGTGATTTAGTTTCTCGAAAAAGATGGATAATAAGATGATGGAAGGCATTACTTGCGAGTGAAATTTCTTTCACAAGGCTTGCCAACTGATCGTTCTTGGCTTTCTTCTTTCTCCAAATCCTGGTCTTGAGCCACCTTTTTTTGTCTGTCTCAGAGCTCGTCGCCCCGTTCTTCCTCTTCTTCTTTGTCTCTGATGTCAATGGCTCCTCTGCTTCTTGTGCTGTCTTGCCACAGAAGCCACGCCCCCATTTCCTCTTTGTTTTCTTTGTCTCCGATGTTGATGTTTCTTGCCCAGCCTCCCTCTTCTTTCTGCCACATACTCTGCGGATCCATGAACAACAGCACGTGCAGCTTGGGAGGCTGCGGATCCACGAACAGCAACACTTGCAGCTCGGGAGGCTCACGCGGCTGCATCTCCTGGCACAAACACCGCGCACCCACGAGCAACAGCACCCCATCGAATTGCTGGATCGACGCGAGAGTGGGCGAGCACTCTCGTGTCGATCATTACGATCGGCTGAGTAGAATTTTCGCCAGCGGGAAGTAGCGGCAAGAGGCAGAAGAATGCAAACACTTGTTGTCTCGTTTACCTGCTCAACAACCGCAGGTTTCCTCCCACTCCTTTCTTTGTGAATGGGAAAGTCTCTCTTTCTCTTGGACGCTTGGGTGATGAAAGGTCTCAAGCCAAGAAGCCATATTTGGTATGGTTTTTCTCCTAATTGTTATTAGTTTTAGTACTATTGGTTTTGCCACACCCTTAATTTTCGCATGCTAAATAGGAGTTTGTTCTCACCCATTGGCTGATAATGAGTTGAGGCATGCAGCCCATATATAGCACCATATCTGGAGAAACATTTCGTTGTGCATTATTCATGGGCTCTTATTATAATTGCATCAAACACAGTGACCACACGTCATGTTTATTATCAAGCTAAGGGGTGCATGCATGCATGCCTAAGCAACATGCGAGTATGGAGAGTTATAGCCTAGCACCGACTGGCCCTCCAGCCGGCAGATCGCTGGCAGCTGCGCTGCGACCTGCCTCGCCCTAGCGACCACCTCCTGGCGGGCTGACTGTCCTTGTCCCTCCTGTTGTGGCACGGTCTCACCAAGCTTATGTTGGGCTGGCTGCAGGTCATGTTGGCCATGGTGGAAGATGCTATGCCATGCGGAAAAGTTTGGCCGGGGTGGTATGACCCTGGTTGTTGCTGCTGTGGAAACGTTTGGCTGGGGCGGTACGACCCTGGCTGTTGCTGCGGAAAAGTTTCGCTGGGAAGGTACCACTCTGGCTCTTGCTGCTGCTGAGAAGTTTGGCTGGGAACGTACCACCCTGGCCCTTGCTTCTGTGGAAAAGTCTGGCCGGGATACCATCCTTGCCCTTGCTGCTGCGGAAAAGTTTGTCCGGGAAGGTACCATCCTTGCTCGTGCTGCTGCGGAAAAGTCTGGCCGGGAAGGTACCATCCTTGCCCGTGCTGCGGTGGAAAAGTCTGGCCGGGAAGGTACCATCCTTGCCCTTGCTGCTGCGGAAAAGTCTGGCCGGGGTGGCCAGGAAGGCACCACCCTTGCCCTTGCTGCTGCGGAGAAGTTTCACTATGCTGGAACAACCCTTGTACTTGCTGATGTTGCTGCTGCTGCTGCTTCCAGCTTTGTTCTTGTTGTACATCTCCTTGTTGTTCCTTGTCCGTGCCGGGGTAGTATGATCCTCCTCCGAGTGGAACCACGGCTTGATGCTCGTACTGACTACGATCTGGTGGATGGCGGCGGCACGACACTCGCGGCTAATGTCCCGGAGCTGTTGGCAGCAGTGCGCCTGCACCCACTTGGCGATGAGAGCTTGTGGAGAGAGGAAGAAGGGCCTCCGAGCGGCCAACTGGTTGTCCACGACCCGCCGGCACGAGTCAAGTGAGCTCTGCTGGAGCTGAAGTTTGCATGGCAGCTGCAGGATGTTATCCCCTTCAGCAGCGGAGAGGGCCACGAGGACCAAGAGGACTGCCGCGGAGAAGGCCAATTTAGCCATTTGTGTGGACTGCTAATGAAATAAACTCTTGTTTGTAGAGCTCGGTGCTCTTGGTGAGGAGATTGTGGAGAGTCGCTGGGTTTTTATATGAACGAGCTGAAGGTTCAGGACCTTGGTAGTCTGCACGGCAATGTTGGTTTACATTAAGAAGAAATCCGAGAAGAACAAAATAAGTTGTAGAAGTGCAGTTGTGCAATGCTTCCAAGAGTTATAAGGTAGACAGGATTTGGAGCTTGCAAAACAGAATTTTGGACTGTTTGCCAATGCTATGTAATCGGTTTAACCGTGCAAAATTACACCTGACGTACACCTAGAAAACCTTATCAGGATAGCTTTCGCATTAGAGTTTTATAGATTGTTCTAGCGTCATATTTGGAGAAGTGTGCACATTTGTATTGATCTATTTCTCATTATCCACGAAAGACGTTTGTAGTTCTCCAATTAATGTGTCTTTTAATTATTATTACTTATGCAAAACGTCTTCTCAAAAGTGTCATGTACTTTCGATTTTCAGGTAACACAAATCCATGCCATGAGTCACAGCTTGCCACACAATATCTATCCATGCTACTAGGGTGTCAAGCGGCGTCTCGCAAAAGCGAAGTTACGGCAAAACGTGTGACTAAATCTGATCGAAATTAATGCATGGTCAGTGAAAAAATTTCGCCGCATCCCGCGCCGCTTGCAAGCCTACATGCTACTATAACCCGAATATCAATTCACGCTGTGCCGCGGCAAACCAAAATTGGCGCCCATTTCCTCTGAAAAGAGTTGGTCCAATTTGTCCACGCAGAGCAAAAACTCAATCAAATATCTTTGTTAAGTCTATCTACAATTCTGCATACAGGAATGTTGGAGAAAATTAAAGCCAAATAGTTTGATTTCCATCCGAGCTTGAATTTTTTCCAAACGGCTCGATTAATGCAGATCTTTTAATCAACCCAACCAGGGGAAAATTTCGCACAAGGATCCCTGGCTACCCGTAGATGGATTGGTTCCCCTCTATTCTTGGGATACTTCTTATTTCTTTATGAAGATTTGTTTTTTGTGTGTGTTGGTTTTTGGACGAAAATCATGTACATGCATATTGGAAGTTTGGAACCGAGAAACATACAATATTCATGTCTATTGGATTGTTGTGTTGCATGCAAGAAAATTCTGAACATTATAAAAATGTAAATGCAATACTTGCTTGATGACACTGCAGTTTTCCTAATCTTGATGTTTTCTTTGTTTTCTTGCATAAACAGAACCGTAAAAGATAGTAATGAACAATGTATTTGGTGTTAAAAACGAGTCTTTACCAACATAATCTTGTTCCTAGAAATTAATAAGAAAAATACAATGGAACATTTTAATCTTGATGATGTCTTTGCTTTCTTGCATAAACAGAACCGTAAAAGATAGCAATGAACAATGTATTTGTTGTTAAAAACGAGTCATTAACAACATAATCTTGTTCCTAGGAAATTAATAAGAAAAATACAATGGAACATTTTACACTGAACGAAATGAAGCGTCGGAGAGCATGTGTAATGGATATTTCTTGGCCCAGGTCCAATTTAACATAATGTTGTGGAAAATAGATAATCAAAGAATTATGTATTAATTATATACTCCCTCAACCCATAATAAGTGTGCAGGGCTTTAGTTTAATTTACTCTAAATTTGAATTAAAGCTCCGATAGCGCCCATGATAGGCCCGAGACGCCACGTATATGTAGAATGGGATATTCATAGATAATAGTCACATGCTCCTAGTGCCGGGGTCCTTGGGAGAAGGATATCACCGCAGGGAGCAGGGCAGTGGCGCAACGCGCATCGGAGCATGGCGACATAGAAAATAATTAGATTGTGTGGAAGTTGATGGTCCAGTTCATTTGCTTGGGGAATGCCACACCATGTTTTTATTCTCCGGCTGCCGGTTGGAGTTAGGGTACATCCTAGTGCCACCGCCACCATGGCCAGAGCCACTAAAACGACCACCACCTCTATCTCCCATCAATGATGGTCTATATTGAGGCAAAGGGAGATCTCATCTAGGAGTCAACGAAACAACTAGCGCAAAGGACCAAGAATCACCACCAACTTTCCCCTTCCAACAAGAACTCACAACTGGAGGTTTTTCTTTTACTGGAGTAACCCTAGATCTTGATAAAAAAAATGAGAAAAGAGAGACTGCAAATGGAGAGCACGGCCTGGGTTGGAAAAAATAGCTATGTCCGCGGATGGGCCACGCCCCTGAAAATACGATACCCTCTGTTAGAACATCGAACGCTCACCCACTCCAGGAATGGCTTTGTTTGTTTGACTCTACGTCATCGTCCTAGCCCTAGAAAACCCGTTTCCCAACCACCGTTTCGATTGCAACAATGCCACCAGATATTCTGGTGATAGAGGAGAATTCTAGCTGAGTAACTCTGGAATTCTAGGGAGGCCCTGCCTGAATCACCTCACCAATACGAAGGGAACGTGAATCCACCACACACTCAAACTCATTGAGCAACATCACCCACCCCACATCATGCCTAAGCACCGGAATTCCATCACGAAAATGAACTCGATCAGGGTGTCGCAAAGATCCAGACGCAAAGGTAACACACCAACTTGTCACCCGAGAGGTTGAGGCAATAAAACTAACAAATCGCCGGGAGACTCACCACCCGTTGTATCCTTATCTCCCTCAGTTGTAGCATCACGCGTCGATGAGTGGACACAATGATCCACCCTCCCATCCGCCAGCACAAGAAATCGATCAACCTCATGAAGCGAGAAAGAAGCGATTACGATGGAGGCTTTTTGCCGCCACAACATCCAGCCTTGCTTGAAACCTTCTCGCCACTGCCCAAAGCCGCATCACCTCCTCCTGGTTACACGCTTTCCGATTCCAGCAAAAGAATAGGCCTCGCACCAATCTCCACCATGTAGGAAGCCAACATATGCTCGATGGACAACCTCTCCCTCTCCTCCGACGAAGCCAGGCAAGCCCTCAAGATGAGAATTCAGCGCCTCCACTTCTCCACAAGATAGAAGTCCTCATGCAAGGAGTAACCTCCCTGACGGCTCCCCACATGCCCGCACACATGATCTGCTCCCAAAGGATCCACCATTTCCACCCACCGCCACCGAGATCTCGGGGGAAGGTGCAATGACGGTGGACGAGCAGCGGCCATGAGGAGAGAGCGTATGTGTTATCACAAAGGAGAGAGCGCCGGCATGTGTGTCATACGCCAGGAGTGTAATCCGGCCACACCAATCCAGTCACCCCTTCTCCAGGACTTTCTCCACCTGGTGGATAAACAGCCGGCGATGGAGTTTGAGTGTAGCTGTTGGAAATAATTGCACTGGAATTGTTCAATCGTTGTCGCTCGCATGCACCTTGATAACAATATTACATGTTGATGCAAAGTCATTTTATGTTGCTATTTCTCGCCGGTTGATGCATGTATCAACTATCGACCTTGTTTGATCCTTGAGATATAAACACTTTGAACTGAATAATGCAATAAACACGACCGTGGTAAAAAAAATTGAACAGTGCTGGCCTTATAACAAAGACCCCCCCCCCCCCCCCAAATTTTTGTATTAATTGTTGAGTGAATGAAACCTCTACCTCTAGGGGTTTCATATTGGAAAAGGATTCTTGACAAATAGCCAAATGGAAAATGATTCTTGAAAAATAGCCAGGGGACAAATAACATGTACCTCTATTCTCTTTTTTCCCTTGAACGCTTGTATATGAAACGTATGAAGCCAAGAAACAATAATTGGTATGGTCTTTCTCCTTCTAATTGTTGTTAGTTTTTGCACTACTCCACACCCTTATTTTCACATGCTAAATCAGATCCTGCTGCCTAAGCGCCCGGATGCGACGGCGCTGGGTGACTATAGGCCGATTAGTCTTATCCACATCTTCGCCAAGTTGTTGGTGGCTAAAACATTGGCTTCTCGGCTGGCTCCTAGGATGGAGTCGCTGGTTGGATCGTAACCAATATCCGTTCATTCGCAGACGGTGCATCCATGACAACTTTATGTTGGTCCAGTAGACGGCTAGATTCTTGCACTGACGAAAGGAGCCGTGGGTGATGCTCAAGTTGGACATAGCTCGCGCGTTCGACTCCGTCTCGTGGGGTTCCTCATGGAGGTCCTCCGTAAGATCGGGTTTGGCCCAAGGTTCCGCGAGCTTGTGTCCATCCTGCTATCCACGACAAGTACCAGGGTGTTGCTCAATGGTGAGCCAGGCCCCCCATCTGGCATAAGAGGGGCCTGAGAAAAGGTGACCCCTTGTCGCCATCGTTGTTCGTCTTGATGATGAACTCGCTTAATAGGTTGCTGACCAATGCCATTGAGTTGGGTATCCTCAGACGTCTGGCTCGGCAAGATCTGGTGACGTCGGTATCGTTATATGCGGGCGATGTGCTGATCTTCTACCACTGAGATGAGACGGAATTGCGCGCCGTCTGTGGCATTCTGGAGCTCTTTGGGCAGGCATCAGGATTACGCACCAACTTCGCCAAGTTCTCGGTTTTCCCCATCGCCTGCTCGGATGAGGAGGCCACTGGCGCCACTGGGCTCATGGAGTGCCAGCTGGTGCCCCGGTGAAGTACCTTGGCATTCCGCTTTCCATAAGGAGGCTTTCGGCTGCGTCTTTCCACCCCTTGGTGGACCAGCTAGCCAACAAACTCCTACCTGGCAGGCATCCATGATGCCTAGGTTAGGGCGTTTGGCGCTGACCCGCGCGGTTCTCGCAGCTATCCCTTTACACCAGCTGATGGTACTGGGCCTTGACAAGAAGACGCTTGACGGCCCACAAGTATAGGGGATCGCAACAGTCTTCGAGGGAAGTAAAACCCAAATTTATTGATTCGACACAAGGGAAGACAAAGAATACTTATAAGCCTTAACAACGGAGTTGTCAATTCAGCTGCACCTGGAAAAGCACTAGTAACAGGGGTGATGTGAAAGCAGAAGTAATATGCGAGCAATAGTAATAGTAACACAACATCAGTAGAAGTAACATAGAGACAATGGCACCAGAAAATATTCCAGTGCGTAGTTGATTGTAGAGCAATGATGATGACAGAAGCACCGGGGTTCCCAACTATCTACACTAG
Source organism: Lolium rigidum (assembly GCF_022539505.1). Lineage (NCBI taxonomy): Eukaryota > Viridiplantae > Streptophyta > Magnoliopsida > Poales > Poaceae > Lolium > Lolium rigidum. The sequence goes on from NC_061511.1 coordinate 243,565,113, forward strand.
TGGTAACTCTCCAAACAAATAACATGTGTTGGGTGAACAAATTATAGTTGGGCAATTGATAATTGTGAGGGCATGACAATGCATGCTATGATAAGATAAAGTTTACTGTAGTATTTAATTGAGCATTACAACATGACACAAAGACCGCTGTCCAACATGCATCTATGCCTAAATAATCCATATTCAGGTTAGCATCCGCACCCCTTTCAGTATTAAGTTGCAAGCAACAGATTACTGCATCAAGTACAGTGCATAATGGCACAATTATCCTTGGACAAAGCATTGTTGTTTTACCCCTAGTGGCAACAACACATCCACTACCTTAGAGGTTGCTATCACTACCCAGATTAAATGGAGACTGAACCCACTATCTAGCATAAATACTTCCTCTTGAAGATACATGCAACTACTTGATCAGGGTAACCACAAGTACTAGAGAACATGCAAGATCTTAAATAAACAATAGTATGATAACATGATGAGCAATATGATCACAATTCCAAAATTTATCGGATCCCAACAAACACAACACCAATTACATCATATGGATCTCAATCATGTAAGGCAACTCATGAGATCATTGTATTGAAGTACATGGGAGAGAGAGTACCAACTAGCTACAGCCAAGAACCCGTAATCCATGGGGGAACTACTCACAAACCATCATGGAGTCGAAGTGGAGGCGGTGGAGTCGATGGAGATGGCTCCGGGGGTCAATCCCCGCTGCGGCAGGGTGCCGGAACAGGAACTTCTGACCCCCGAAACATGTCTTCAGAGCTGCGGAACATGATACACAGACCGCTATCTAGCATGCACCTGTTCCTAAATAATCCACCTTCAGATTAGCATCCGCACCACTTTCAGTATTAAGTTGTAAGCAACAGATTACTGCATTAACTAAAGTGCATAATGTAAACAACACAATTATCCTTGGACAAAACATTGTTCTTTTACCCCTAGTGGCAACATCACATCCACAACCTTAGAGGTTGCTGTCACCCCCCACAAGATTAAATGGAGACAAAACCCACTATCTAGCATAAATACTTCCTCTTGGAGATACAGGCAACTACTTGATCAGGGTAACCACAAGTACTAGAGAGCATGCAAGATCTTAAATAAATAATAGTATGGTAACATGATGAACAATCTAATCACAATTCCACAATTTATCGGATCCCAACATACACAACACCAATTACATCATATGGATCTCAATCATGTAAGACAGCTCATGAGATTATTGCATTGAAGTACATGGGAGAGAAAGTACCAACTAGCTACAACAAGAACCCGTAGTCCATGGGGGAACTACTCACAAACCATCATGGAGTCGAAGTGGAGGTGGTGGAGTCGATGGACATGGTTCCGGCGGTCAATCCCCGTCCCGGCAGGGTGTCGGAACAGGAACTTCTGACCCCCAAAACTTGTCTTCGATGGTGGCAGAGCTGTGGAACTTTTTGGGGGAATATGAATCAGGTGTTTAGGTTTTTCCCGAGGATGTGAATTTATAGGAGAAAGTGCGATGTCGGTGGGCGCCCGAGGGGCCCACACCATACCTAGGCGCAGCTAGAGGTGTGGGCCCGCGCCATGGCATGGTGTGGCCACCTAGGTGCCCTCATCCGTCTCTGCTTTGGACTCCGTCTTCGTGTCGGGAAAAGTAGAAGGTTTGACTTTTGTTTCGTCCAATTCCGTGAATATTTCCTGTACACATTTTCTGAAATACAAAAACAACAGAAAACATAAACTGGCACTGTGGCATTTTATTAATAGGTTAGTTCCAGAAAATGCATAAAAATACCACAAAGTGTAAACAAAATATATAGAAATTGGTGTAAAACAAGCATGGAACATAAAAAATTATAGATACGTTTGCAACGTATCAGCATCCCCAAGCTTAACTCCTGCTCGTCCTCGAGTAGGTAAGTGATAACAAAATAATTTTTGAGGTGACATGCAGTCAACACAATCTTGATCAAGTTATTGTAAAAGCATTCTAAGCTGAGATCAAAGTACTCTAAACATATGCATGATAGATATAATTCTAACAATGTAACTTAGCAACTATGTTACAACATGAAAAGTAACTCAAACAAAATATCATGAATAATAGTGCACTGAAAGCAACTGGTTTTTTTAGCATAGAGAAAACATAGCAAAGAGGTATTCGGCTTGTCCTTCATGGAATAGCAAAACATAAATGCATAGGACACATTTAAAGTTCATAAGGGTGACTAGATACAAATAATTTGAGAACAAGCAATACATAATTATGAATCAATCAATAATAAATTTTGGGACTATGCACATTATACTCAGAATCACAACTATGCTCTCTTAATTGGTGCATAAAGTTAGAAGATGACCACTCAACATAAAAGTAAAAGAAATGCCCTGCGCAGAGGGAAGCAAAGATTACTCATGTGCTAGAGCTTTTTATTTTGAATAAAACAAAGGTGTTGAAATGTATTTTGAGAGGTATGTATGTCTATGTCAATGACTGGTCTCGTATGGTTTATCATCCTTTCATATAGTGACTTCAAGAGCGGCTCCCATATAGTTCTCCATTTGCACACCATTATTTAGAATCTCTCCAGTACATAGTGTGCGGAGCTTTATTTGTTTATTTTATATTTTTTGTGGGCTAGGCACCCAGTTGCCTTGATAATTTTTCAATAATAAGGACTAGCACATTATGCATGCTAGTCAAGATGGAAGTCATGAAAAGACAATAAAGCATTCAATACTTCCTCATGAGCTAAAACAGGAACACAAAACAGGTAATAATTTTTGAAGATTTTAAAGGTAGCACACAAGCAATTTACTATGGAGTGGCGGTGAAATACCGCATATAGGTAGATATGGTGGACACAATTGGCAATTTGGTTTCTTGGGAGTTGGGTGCACAAGTAGAGCTCATACTCAGTACAAGTGAATGCTAGCAAAAGACTGTGAGCGACCAACTAAGAGAGCAATAATGGCCATAATCATGCATAGCGACAAAATATTATTAATCAAAGCATAAAGTGATATTACAAGTCAAAAACTAAATGATCATAGAGGCTTGAGGTGACTGGTTTGTAGTCATAACATGGTGGAAGTATGTGCCAAGTCAACCTAATTAAAGCATCAAAGGAGAATACAACAATATTATGCTTTTGTATGATGGAAACACCATATGATTCTTTCAATGGCACATTAAGAACTCTCAGCTATTTGAGACAAATCATGCTACAACAATAACTACTAAGCATATAATTAAAATAACATCTAACATGACACGCTAAAGTCTAAGCCAGAATCTAAACAAGCTTCCTTTTGCACCACTATAAGCATGAAATATTTTACTCGTTTCGAACACCAATCAATTTATTTAAAACAACTCTCATAGATAATAATCTACAAAGACCAGAGAGCCAATATTACATAACTAAACAAAACTAACAAGCTCTGAACAAAATACGAGTGGAAAACAAGAGCTAAACGCAGTACTAGCAAAAGAGAACACTCGCAGAACAATAAGAGTGAAAACTAGCGTGTTCTATGCAATAAAAACGGAGTGTGTCATTGTCCTAAACAAGTATGCTGAGATCCAACCATATACTACAACAAACAAATCAAAATAAAACTAAAAAAAAATAAAGATGCTCCAAGAACAACACATAGCATATAAAGAAATACAAATATAGTGTCTTGAAAGATGACCTGATATTTTTGTTGATGAAGAAGGGAATGCCTTGGGCATCCCCAAGCTTTGACGCTTGTACCTCTTGGATATTTCTTGAGGTGACATGGGCATCCCAAGCTTGAGATTTTTTCCATTCTTCATCGCATCACACCATTCTTCTCTCCCTACACTTGAAAACATCATTCATACAAAACTTCACACAATTTTCATTAGCAGCATTAGTGCAATCAAAATAACAAATCCATTTTGGTTGGTTCATTTCTAACATAAGTAAAACATCCATTAAAAAATTAACTACTGTAACAACTTATTTTTAAAAACTCTTTCGCTCAAAAGAAATAAAAAATAAAAAGGTTAAGAGGCAAATACAAATAGTGGTAGAAATTAATCTCTCAAAACACAACAACCGGTAAAGATCGTTTTTTCTCGAAAATCCTCTGTTTCTCAAATCGAAAAGTGCAAAACTAATGAAAGTTATATAATAAACCGGGGTATATGTTCAAAAAATTTCAGATCAATCCGATGTTCTGGCTGAGAATAATAATTTTTTTGGTGGCAGCACAGAATCTGTTTCGGGACAACAATTTCCCCAAATCTTACCTTCTTCCGATCAGAGGCTATCATTGGCACAAAAAGGAAATAAAAAGGATAAGGATATGTTATTACAGAGGTAACAACTTCCAAGACTCAACAAAAGAAAAATTACAGAAATAAAATATGGGTTATTGATACGTCTCCAACGTATCCATAATTTCTGATGTTCCATGCTTGTTTTATGACAATACTTACATGTTTTGCTTGCACTTTATGATGATTTTATGCGTTTTCCGGAACTAACCTATTAACAAGATGCCACGGTGCCGGTTCTCGTTTTACTGCTGTTTTTGGTTCCGGAAAAGGCTGTTCGGGCAATATTCTCGGAATTCGACGAAACGAAGACCAAACATCATAATTCACCGAGACGGACCGGGACACCGAAGGGGAGTCGAGAGGGAGGCTCGGGGCCCCCACACCATAGGGCCGCGCGGGCCGGCCCCGGCCGCGCCGGCCTATGGGGAGGGCACCTGTTGCCCCTCTGCGCCGCCTCTTCGCCTATATAAGCCCTTTCGACCTAAAAACTCGAGACCAATTGACGAAACTCCGGAAAAGACTCCGGGGCGCCGCCGCCATCGCGAAACTCCAATTCGGGGGACAGAAGTCTCCGTTCCGGCACCTTGCCGGGACGGGGAAGTGCCCCGGAAGCCATCTCCATCAACGCCATCGCCTCCATCATGCTCCGTGAGTAGTTCCCCCATGGACTACGGGTTCTAGCTGTAGCTAGTTGGTATCATCTCTCCCATGTACTTCAATACAATGATCTCATGAGCTGCCTTACATGATTGAGATTCATCGATGTAATCGGTGTTGTGTTTGTCGGGATCCGATGGATTGTTACGTTATGATTGTCTATCTACAAAGTTTGTGAAGTTATTGTTGCTGCAATCTTGTTGTGTTTAATGCTTGTCACTAGGGCCCGAGTGGCATGATCTTAGATTTAAGCTCTATACTTATTGCTTAGATTGTATCTACAAGTTGTATGCACATGTCTATGTCGGGAACCAAAGGCCCCAAAGTGACAGAAATTGGGACAACTGGAGGGAAAGGCTTAGATGTGAGGATCACATGTTTTCACGGTGTGTTAATGCTTTGCTCCGGTACTCTATTAAAAGGAGTACCTTAATATCCAGTAGATTCCCTAGAGGCCCGACTGCCACCGGCTGGTAGGACAAAAGATGTTGTGCAAGTTTCTCATTACGAGCACGTACGACTATAATTGGAAAACATGCCTACATGATTAATGATCTTGATATTCTGTCTTAATGCTATTTCAATCCTATCAATTGCCCGATCTGTAATTTGTTCACCCAACACTTGTTATTGGAGAGTTGCCACTAGTGTAGATAGTTGGGAACCCCGGTCCATCTTCCATCATCATATACTCGTTCTACATGTCATTGGAAGTAGTATCAACTATTTTACTGGTGTCATTGCTCTCGTGTTACTATTCACTGCTTGCTTCGTGTTACCGTTACTACTTGCTCTCATATCACTGCTACTTTCACATCACCCACTGTTGCTAGTGCTTTTCCAGGTGCGGCTGAATTGACAACTCGGTTGTTAAGGCTTATAAGTATTCTTTACCTCCCCTTGTGTCGAATCAATAAATTTGGGTTTTACTTCCCTCGAAGACTCGCTGCGATCCCCTATACTTGTGGGTTATCAAGACTTGTTTTACGGCGCCGTTGCCGGGGAGGCATAGCTCTACTCATAAGTTCACCTGGGGAGTACACTCTACCTCTCTCTCCGTTTTTATTTTATTTTATTTTGTTTTGCTTAGTTTACTTTTATCTAGTTTATTTGTGCTTAGTTTATCTCTGTCTAGTATTATTTTTCTTAGTTTACTTTTGCTTAGTTTCTTTTTGTCTTGTTTTATTTTCCTCATATACCCAAAAATCCATAAAAATTTGAAAAATCGAAAAATTAAAAACTGCTATTATGGGAGAACCTACAACCTATCTGGAGCTTATAGAATTATATAATAATTATAGAAAATCAAGAGCGGGAAAAGTGATGAGTGCTGTGATAGAAAAATTGAATACAATTGCTAAAATCTTGCTTAAACGCCATGATATAAACTGTTGCTCTCAACAGGACTCTAAACATCTTAAATTTCAATGTGGCTTTAGTGAGGAATTTTTAATTGAGAACTATAATCGGAATAGCTATATTCATTTTGGGTTCGAAGAGGTAGAACAATTTGTCATATTTATGAGAGCCTCTGAGATAGAATCCTTCATTGCTAAAAATTATGAAACTTGTGTTGTTTGTAAGGACCTTAAAGATTATGTCTCTTCTATCCTTAATTTTTGCATAGAAAGCTGCAGTGATAATCCTTATATCATTGATTATAAAGAGAGACTCATTAATGCACAAGAATGCACTCACAATTTGCGGGAACCAGTGGAAGAAGAAATTGATGAACACGAAAGCTCATTGGATGAAAAAGAGGAGGAAATCGATGAACCTAAAAGCTCATTGGATGAAAAAGAAGAGGAGAGTGATGAACAAAAGGAGGAAGAATGGATTAGCTACCCATGCCAACCTTCTAATGAGAGTAACTCTTTATCTCTTACACTATTTGATTGTCCTCCATGCTTACCAAAGGAGGTTGAATGTTATGTTCCTGTGGATTCTCTTGAAATATTCCCTATGAGTAAAACTTGTGAGAATAATTATGCTACTGTTATTCATGATAATCCATGCTACTTTGATAAATCTTATGATAATGCTTTGTTTGTGCTCGATGTCGAAATGCATGGTACTAAAGAATTTTGCGTAGCAAATGTTTATGATAAAGCTCTTGATGATGGTCCTATGTTACTTGATAATATTAATTGTACTACTAATGAAAATGGGATTGGAGAGGTCTTGACATTATCTATGAGTCCCATATCTCTTGAGATTGATCAACCATCTTGTTATATTATTGATAAAAGTGTGTTTGAAAGTTTTAATCGCACTATTTTTGAGCTTGATAAAAATTATGTGTTTATGGATCATGAAAAGCATGCTATATGTGATAGTTATATTATTGAGTTTGTTCATGAAGCTACTGAAAATTATTATGAGAGAGGAAAATATGGTTGTAGAAATTTGCATGGTACTAAAACACCTCTCTATATGCTTAAAATTTTGAAGTTACTCTTGTTTTATCTTCTTATGCTTATCATTTTGTTCTTCATGAATTTATTTGTGTACAAGATTCCTATGCATAGGAAGTGGGTTAGACTTAAATGTGTTTTGAATTTGCTTTTTGATGCTCTCTTTTGCTTCAACTCTTATTTCTTGCAAGTGCATCATTAAAACTGCTGAGCCCATCTTAATGGCTATAAAGAAAGAACTTCTTGGGAGATAACCCATGTGTTTATTTTGTTACTGTTTTGTTGGGTCTTGGAAGTTGTTACTACTGTTGCAACCTCTTCTTATCTTTATTTTATTGCAATGTTGTGCCAAGTGAAGCCTCTAATCGAAGGTTGATACTAGATTTGGATTTCTGCGCAGAAACAGATTTCTATCTGTCACGAATCTGGGCTGTTTTCTCTGTAGGTAACTCAGAAAGTTATGCAAATTTACGTGCGTGTTCCCCAGATATGTACGCAACTTTCATTAGTTTTGAGTTTTCTGATTTGAGCAACGGAAGTACCTCTTTAAAATTCGTCTTTACTGGCTGTTCTGTTTTGGCAGATTCTGTCTCTGTTTTTTTGCATTGTCTCTTGTGGACTTTAAGCAAGGCTTTCTACACGTGGAGAGCTGTAGCTAATGTTTTATTGAGTTCTTGCAATGTGTCACTACAGGACCAAGATGGATTCAAGTTTTTTAAGTACTAACCCCTCTAATGAAGTTTATGAGAAGTTTGGTGTGAAGGAAGTTTTCAAGGGTCAAGAGAGGAGGATGATATATGATCTAGAAGAGTGAAAAGTCTAAGCTTGGGGATGCCCCCGTGGTTCATCCCTGCATATTTCAAGAAGACTCAAGCGTCTAAGCTTGGGGATGCCTTGGGCATCCCCTTCTTCATCAACTTATCAGGTTCTTCTATTGAAACTATATTTTTATTCGGTCACATCATATGTGCTTTACTTGGAGCGTCTTTGTGCTTTTATTTTTGTTTTTGTTTGAATAAGATCAGATCCTAGCAATCCTTGTTTGGGAGAGAGACACGCTCCGCTTTTTCATATGAACACTTGTTCTTCGTTTTACTTTTAATGTTCAATGATAAAAGTTGGAAGCTACATCACTTATGGTTATTTGGTTGGAAACAGAAAATGCCTCATATTGTCTTGAATAATTTGACACTTGGCAATTGTTTTGAGCTCTCAAGTAGATCATGATTAAGTTTTTTTTCATGTAGTTTAAACCTATTAGTGGAGAACTACTGTAGAGCTTGTTGAAATTGGTTTGCATGATTGCTCTCTCTTAAGGTCTAGATATTTTCTGGTAAAAGTGTTTGAGCAACAAGGAAGACAGTGTAGAGTATTATAATGCTTGCAATATGTTATTATGTAAGTTTTGCTGTACCGGTTCATACTTGTGTTTGCTTCAAATAACCTTGCTAGCCCAAAGCCTTGTACTGAGAGGGAATGCTTCTCGTGCATCCAAAACCTTGAGCCAACCACTATGCCATTTGTGTCCACCATACCTACCTACTACATGGTATTTCTCCGCCATTCCAAAGTAAATTGCTTGAGTGCTACCTTTAAACAATTCAAAATTTATCACCTCTGATTTGTGTCAATGTTTAATAGCTCATGAGGAAGTATGTGGTGTTTATCTTTCAATCTTGTTGGGCAACTTTCACCAATGGACTAGTGGCTTCATCCGCTTATCCAATAACTTTGCAAAAAGAGCTGGCAATGGGATTCCCGAGTCCCAAATTAATTAACAAAAATAGACACTCCTCCATGGTATGTGATTGTTGGACGGCACCCGAAGGATTCGGTTAGCCATGGCTTGAGAAAGCAAAGGTGGGGAGGAGTGTCATCATAATAAAACTAAAATAAAAAGGCACTCCTTCATGGAATGAGATTGTTGGCAGGCACCCGAGGATTCGGTTAGCCATGGTTTGTGAAAGAAAGGTTGGAAGGAGTGCCACACAAAAATAAAAATAAAATGGGAGCCGCTCTTTGAAGGTTTGTCTGGCAAGGGGTTAGAGTGCCCACTACCATTCGTTGACAACAACAAACACCTCTCAAAACTTTACTTATGCTCTCTTTATGTTTTCAAAACCAAAGCTCTAGCACAAATATAGCAATCAATGCTTCCCTCTGCGAAGGGCCATTCTTTTACTTTATGTTGAGTCGGTTTACCTACTTCCTTCCATCTTAGAAGCAAACACTTGTGTCAACTGTGCATTGATTCTTACATACTTGCTTATTTGCACTTATTATATTACTTTATGTTGACAATTATCCATGAGATATGCATGTTGAAAGTTGAAAGCAAGCTGCTGAAACTTAAATCTTCCTTTGTGTTGCTTCGATGCCTTTACTTTGAATCTATTGCTTTATGAGTTAACTCTTGTGCAAGGCTTTTGATGCTTGTCTTGAAAGTACTCTTCATGAAAAGTTTTGCTATATGTTATCTATTTGTTAGCAACTATAGATCATTGCCTTGAGTCACTTCATTCATCTCATATGCTTTGTAATAGTATGATCAAGGTTATGTAAGTAGCATGTCACTACGAAATTATTCTTTTTATCGTTTACCTACTCGAGGACGAGTAGGAACTAAGCTTGGGGATGCTTGATACATCTCCAACGTATCCATAATTTCGATGTTCCATGCTTGTTTTATGACAATACTTACATGTTTTGCTTGCACTTTATGATGATTTTATGCGTTTTCCGGAACTAACCTATTAACAAGATGCCACGAGTGCCAGTTCATGTTTCTCGCTGTTTTTGGTTCCAGAAAGGCTGTTCGGGCAATATTCTCGAATTCGACGAAACGAAGACCAAACATCATAATTCACCGAGACGGACCGGGACACCGAAGGTGAGTCGGAGGGAGGCCTGGGGCCCCCACACCATAGGGCCGCGCGGGCCAGCCCCTGGCCGCGCCGGCCTATGGGGAGGGCACCCTGTTGCCCCTCCTGCGCCGCCTCTTCGCTATATAAGCCCTTTCGACCTAAAAACTCGAGACCAATTGACGAAACTCCAGAAAGACTCCAGGGGCGCCGCCGCCATCGCGAAACTCCAATTCGGGGACGAAGTCTCGTTCCGGCACCCTGCCGGGACGGGGAAGTGCCCCCGGAAGCCATCTCCATCAACGCCATCGCCTCCATCATGCTCAGTGAGTAGTTCCCCCATGGACTACGGGTTCTAGCTGTAGCTAGTTGGTATCATCTCTCCCATGTACTTCAATACAATGATCTCATGAGCTGCCTTACATGATTGAGATTCATCTGATGTAATCGGTGTTGTGTTTGTCGGGATCCGATGGATTGTTACGTTATGATTGTCTATCTACAAAGTTTGTGAAGTTATTGTTGCTGCAATCTTGTTGTGTTTAATGCTTGTCACTAGGGCCCGAGTGGCATGATCTTAGATTTAAGCTCTATACTTATTGCTTAGATTGTATCTACAAGTTGTATGCACATGTCTATGTCCGGAACCAAAGGCCCCAAAGTGACAGAAATTGGGACAACTGGAGGGAAAGGCTTAGATGTGAGGATCACATGTTTTTACGGAGTGTTAATGCTTTGTTTCGGTACTCTATTAAAAGGAGTACCTTAATATCCAGTAGATTCCCTAGAGGCCCGACTGCCACCGGCTGGTAGGACAAAAGATGTTGTGCAAGTTTCTCATTGCGAGCACGTACGACTATAATTGGAAAACATGCCTACATGATTAATGATCTTGATATTCTGTCTTAATGCTATTTCAATCCTATCAATTGCCCGACTGTAATTTGTTCACCCAACACTTGTTATTGGAGAGTTGCCACTAGTGTAGATAGCTGGGAACCCTGGTCCATCTTCCATCATCATATACTCGTTCTACATGTCATTGGAAGTAGTATCAACTATTTTCTGGTGTCATTGCTCCTGTGTTACTATTACTGCTGCTGTCGTATTCTTGTTACTCTTGCTCTCATATCACTCGCTACTTTCACATCACCCCTGTTGCTAGTGCTTTTCCAGTGCAGCTGAATTGACAACTCAGTTGTTAAGGCTTATAAGTATTCTTTACCTCCCCTTGTGTCGAATCAATAAATTTGGGTTTTACTTCCCTCGAAGACTGCTGCGATCCCCTATACTTGTGGGTTATCAGTTATCTTACAAGAGTGCTTTTCTCTAACGCCTTTCAGCTAGGCTTGATAGTTTTAATGATGATCTCATGAAAATAGAAAATGAAGCAAAAGGAGCATCAAGAAGCAAATTCAAAACACATTTAAGTCTAACCCACTTTCTATGCATAGGAATCTTGTACACAAATAAATTCACAAATAACAAAGTGACAAGCATAGGAAGATAAAAACAAGATAACTTCAAAACTTTCAGCATATAGAGAGGTGTTTTAGTACGATGAAAACTTCTACAAACATATTTTCCTCTCTCATAATAATTTTCAGTAGCATCATGAATAAACTCAACAATATAACTATCATATAAAGCATGCTTTTCATGATCTATAAACACATAATTTTTTATCAAGCTCAAAAATAGTGGGATTAAAACATTCAAACCCACCTTTAACAATTTTATAACAAGATGATTGATCATTCTCAAGAGGTATGGGGCTCCAAGATAAAGTCAAGACCCCTCCAATCCCATTTTCAATAGTATTACAATTAATATTATCAACCAATATAGGACCATCATCTAAAGCTTTATCATAAACATTTTCTAAGAAAAACTCTTTAGTACCATGCATTTCGAAGTTAGGCACAAATAAAGGATTATCATAAGATTTATCAAAATAGCAGCGATTATCATAGATAACAGGAGAATAATTATTATCACAAGTTTTACTCATAGTAAATATTTCAAGAGAATCCACAGGAACATAACATTCATCCTCCTTTAGTAAGCATGGGGGACAATCAAATAGTGTAAGAGATAAAGAGTTACTCTCATTAGAAGGTAGGTATGGGTAGCTAATCCATTCCCGCTTTTTGTTCATCACTCTCCTCCTCTTTTTCATCTAATGAGCTTTTAGGTTCAAGAATTTCTTCTTTCACAAGTTCCTGCAAATTGTGGATACATTCTTGTGCATGATTGAGTCTCTCTTTATAATCAATGATATAACAATTATTGCTGAAATTTTCTATGCTATAATCAAGGATAGAAGAGAACATATCTTTAAGGTTATTACAAGCAACACAAGTTTCATAATTTTTAGACATGAAGGATTCTATTTCAGAAGCTCCCATAAATAAAAAATTGGTCTACTTCTTCAAATCCAAGAAGACTATAGGTATTCCAATGATATTTCACAATTAAAACTTCTTTACTAAAGCCACATTGGAATTTAAGATGTTTAGTATCTTGTTCAGAGCAACAATTTATATCATGGCGTTTAAGCAAAATTTTAGCAATTTGATTCAACTGTTTAACACGCCTCTCATGACTCTACCCTTAATTGATTCTCTATACTTTATAAATAATTCTTTAAGTTCCATAGAGGTTCTAGCATGTTCTTCCATAAGAACAATTTTTTATATTTTTTCGTTTTTCAAAATTTCATGGATTTTCTGATACTCCCTCCGTTCCATTCTATAGTGCCTATAGTTTTTTAGCACGGAAATTAGCGCAAGAATATTCTTTACATAATACCCCCTGGCTTAACGATTTAAGATCAGAGTAAGATGAGGAAATCGATAACTTCCTAAATTAACATAACAAATCCCACAAATCTCTCTGGTTGACTCTCCATATATCTGCAGCCAGGTTCTACTATTAAGGAAAGAAAAACAATGCTTCCTAAATCTAAGGAATCGTTGGGGTCATGCATTAGGAATCTCAATTAGTTGTTTCCCTTTTGTATGAATTTTTTTCATGCATGTCGTGTGGGAGCTGACCGGTAGATGGGGTAGTTGAAAAAAAGTCAAGCTACAACCTTATATTCTGAAACAAATGCTACAAATCTATAGGCATTATAAAAAGGAACTGAGGGAGTATATAAGAAAATAAAACAAGACAAAAAATAAACTAGACAAAAGTAAACTAACCAAAACACAATTAAACAAAAATAAACTAAGGAAAAATAAATTAGATAAGAAAGGACAAAATAAAATAAAAATAGAGAGACCTGTAAAATGTACTCCCTAAGTGAACTTATGAGCTATGCTCTCCGGCAACGACTCCAGAAAATAGTTTTGATGACCCACAAGTATAGGGGATCGCAATAGTTTTCGAGGGAAGTAAAACCCAAATTTATTGATTCGACACAAGGGGAGACAAAGAATACTTATAAGCCTTAACAACACGGTTGTCAATTCAGCTGCACCTGGAAAAACACTAATAACAAGGGTGATGTGAAAGCAACAATAATATGAGAGCAATAGTAATAGTAACACAACAGAAGTAGTAGTAACACAGAGGCAATGACACCAAAAAATATTTCAGTGCATAGTTGACTGTAGAGCAATAATGATGACAGAAGGACCGGGGTTCTCAGCTATCTACACTAGTGGTAACTCCCGAAACAAATAACATATGTTGGGTGAACAAATTAGAGTTGGGCAATTGATAATTGTGAGGGCATGACAATGCATGCTATGATAAGATAAACTTTACTGTAGTATTTAATTGGGCATTACAACATAATACACAGACCGCTATCTAGCATGCACCTGTGCCTAAATAATCCACCTTCAGATTAGCATCCGCACCACTTTCAGTATTAAGTTGTAAGCAACAGATTACTGCATTAAATAAAGTGCATAATGTAAACAACACAATTATCCTTGGACAAAACATTGTTGTTTTACCCCTAGTGGCAACAGCACATTCACAACCTTAGAGGTTGCTGTCGCCCCCCCACCAGATTAAATGGAGACAAAACCCACTATCTAGCATAAATACTTCCTCTTGGAGATACATGCAACTACTTGATCAGGGTAACCACAAGTACTGGAGAGCATGCAAGATCTTAAATAAATAATAGTATGACAACATGATGAACAATCTAATCACAATTCCACAATTTATGGGATCCCAACATACATAACACCAATTACATCATATGGATCTCTATCATGTAAGGCAGGTCATGAGATTATTGCATTGAAGTACATGGGAGAGAAAGTACCAACTAGCTACAACCAAGAACCCGTAGTCCATGGGGAAACTACTCACAAACCATCATGGAGTCGAAGTGGAGGTGGTGGAGTCGATGGTGGTTCCGGCGGTCAATCCCCGTCCCGGCAGGGTGCCGGAACAGGAACTTCTGACCCCCAAAACTTGTCTTCGATGGTGGCGGAGCTGTGGAACTTTTTGGGGGAATATGAATCAGGTGTTTAGGTTTTTCCCGAGGATGTGAATTTATAGGCAAAAGTGCGATGTTGGTGGGCTCCCGAGGGGCCCACACCATACCTAGGTGCGGCCAGAGGTGGGCCCGCGCCATGGCATGGTGTGGCCACCTCGGTGCCCTCCCCCGTCTCTGCTTTGGACTCCGTATTCATGTCGGAAAAAAAGGAGGTTTGACTTTTATTCCGTCCAATTCCGAGAATATTTCATGTACAAGTTTTCTGAATACAAAAACAGTAGAAAATAGGAACTAGCACTATAGCATCTTCTTAATAGGTTAGTTCCAGAAAATGCATAAAAATGCCACGAAGTGTAAACAAAACATATAGAAATTAGTGTAAAACAAGCATGGAGCATAAAAAATTATAGATATGTTTGCAACGTATCAACGCTGAAGCAGGTTAACAAGATCCTGCGTGGGTTTCTCTGGGTTGGCAGGGCAGACACCAATGGTGGCCACTTTCATGTCAACTGGTCCAGAGTGTGCCAGCCGCTGCGGCTGGGGGGCCTGGGGTTCCCCGACTTGGCGCGCATCGCGATCGGTTTGAGGGTGCGCTGGATTTGGAGGATGCGTACAGATCCCATGCGACTTGGCGCGGGCTCGATGTGCAGTTCTCGAAGGTGGAGCTTGATGTATTTGCGGCCTCCACCTCGATGGAGGTCGGCAATGGGGAATCCGCCCTCTTCTGGGAGGACAAATGGATGGATGGCAAGTCCATCAAGGAGATGACGCCTGAGGTTTACGCGCTGGTACCTAAACACCACAGGAAGGCACGTACGGTCTGAGAAGCGCTGGTTCATCATGCTTGAGTCCGTGACATTGCTGGCGCGCCAAGTGCCCTTGCACTTTGGCAGTACGTGCAACTATGGGGTAGACTCAGGGATATGCAGCTGTCAACGAACCAAGATACGATGCTTTGGTGCTAGATGACGGATAGCCAATACACTTCTCGTTCCTGTTATGACACTCTCTTCTAGGGGGCCATCATCTCAGGATCTTGGAGACTGGATTGGAAATCCTGGGCACCGTTGTGAGTGAAGTTCTTTATCTGGCTGGCCTGCCTGGGTAGGTGTTTGATGGGCAAGAGGATGGCGCGGCGTGGTCTACCGCATGCGCCTAGATGCCCACTCTGTGACCTGTCGGTGGAGACCATGACGCACCTACTCACTGGGTGCTCTTTCTCCAGGACGATCTGGTATGAGGTCCTCTCGTGGATCCGATCTACCTCTGGTCCTCCCACGGTTGAGGGTGACTTCGCGGAGTGGTGGCCGCTGGTGGTGCGGACCGCCCCTTGTAAGCTGCGCAAAGGCACTTCATCGATAATCATGCTTACGACGTGGTGGATTTGGAAACACCGGAATGCTGCGGTCTTCGAGAACGCACATCCTTCGGTGACGTCCATGTTCAATGACATTAGGCCAATGCACGGCAATGGGCAGATGCGGGAGCCCGGGGTGTCCGCGAGCTCCTCCCCTAGAATAGCTTTCTTTTTCTTAGGTCGAGTTGTAAGGCGAGATGTTTGTCCTCTCTGGAACTTGTACATATAACCTTCTTTCTATCAATGTATCGAAACACAATGCTTTTGCGTTTTCGCGGAAAAAATCGGGAGTATGTTAACTTGAGCATGCATCCCACATATACCACACTTGGATCTGTGAGACTGTGACCACCGTCACTTTTATTATCTAGCTAGGGCTGCATGCATGCCCAAGCAACACGGGAGTTTAGGAGAGTTATAGTCTAGCTAGTACTGTCTGACGGAGAAGGTGCGACCCTCGAGTAGGCACATCGCCGGCAGCTGCACTGCGACCTGTCGCGCCCTCGCCACCACCTTCAAGTGCATCCTCCTGCGGGCTGCCTCCTGCTCAGTGCAAATGTGAGGTGGAGATGAAAACCCGCCGAACTCTGCGTGGCTTTGCCTGCCACAGTACTGATCTTGTTCCTCCTGCTGGGTTGGCTGTCGGGTTTGCTTTTGTTGTTGCGGAAAAGTTTCGCTAGATTGGAATGATCCTACTCCTTGCTGCTGCTTCGGCCACTGTTGTTGTTGCTGTGGAAAAGCTTGGCACCCTTGTCCTTGCTGATGCTGCCTTTCCCAGTCTCGCCCTTGTTGCGGATAAGTTCCGCTAGGGTAGTATGATCCTCCTTGTTGCTGCTCCTCCTCCTTACCGGGGTAGTATTGTTCTGTCAGCGGCACCACACCTTGACGCTCGTACTGTCTCACAATCTGGCGGATGGCGGCGGCGAGACACTGGTGGCTGATGTCCTGGAGCTGTTGACAACACTGCATCTGCAGCCCTGTACTCAACCGCGATGGTCGCGGGAGGAAGAAGGGCATCTGTACGGCCAATTGGTGGTCGACAACTTGCCGGCATGCCTCAAGCGAGCTCTCTTGGAGCTCACGCTGGCACTGCAGCTGCAGGGTGTTATCTCCTTCAACGGCGGACAGCAGAGCCACGACGAGTGCAGTGAACAAGACCAATTTAGCCATTATTTGGTGCTCTTGGTGACGATGAGATTGTGGAGAGTGACTTGATTTTTATAGGAGCAAGGTGAAGGTTCGGGACCTTGGTACGAGTACTATATATGCACGGCAAGGTTAGTTTACATCATCAAGAAGAAACACGACAAGTAAAAAATAAGTTGGAGAAGCGCAAGAGTGCAATGATTCCAAAGAGTAGTACAATGTTGATTTGGAGCTTGCAAAACAGAAATTTTGGACTGTCTGCCAACGCTATGTAATCGGTTTAATCGTGCAACGGGACACCTAACAAGTTAGCTATTAGATGAGTGTTGATGAGATTGTACTAGCTAGCTAGCGTCATATTCAGACAAATGTGCACATCTGTATTGATCTATATCTATTTCCGTTTATCTACAAAAGGCGGCTATAGCTCTGGGTTTTTGGCGTGTCTTGCAGTCCTTATTACTTGTGCAAAACATCTCAAAAGCTTGTCTTGTAGTTTCGACTTTCAAGTAACACAACTCCATTCTACGACCAGCATCAATCTAGCTTAACGCACAATACCTATCCATGTTGTCACGCTGTAAAGCAAAAGTGGGAAGTAGCATTCATCTTCCACTAATACCTTCCCAAGGCACCTCCATAAATCAACAAAATCGAGTGGCTCTCCCAACCTTCATAACCACGTCGAATATCTTTCATTTGTTGTGTCAATCGTTAAACCTGACTAATCACTCCAACAACCTGATTACTAGGTATGTTCCGGAATAACTACTACACTTGGGTGAAAAAGTAATAAAATTTTCAACGCAGATCGCCCATCCAAGTGATAGCCCGCCTAAGTTCCGGAAGCGGGTATGTGCACAAGCGACACGGCGGCGTACCCAGGTTCAGGGCCCTCGTATGGAGGTAACACTCACTATATGAGATATAAGAGGTACAATGGTGCTCCTTGAGCTGTATCCGGCTGTGAGAGGGAGCTGGAGTTAGAAGAAGACCACTGGCTCCTCTCATAACGATGGTTCTATACTCTATAGTGGAATGAATCGACCCCCCCCCCCCTGCGGAGGGGGTGCTACTGGGCCTTATACGACCCCTAGTTTACACAGGGGAAAACCCTAACGCTCATGAGGGAGGCCGGGTTCTCCGTCTCATGCGCTCCTTCCCAAGGCGATGTCAGGGTCCACCGGGTGTGTTGTCTTGTCTCCTAGTAAGTGACGGCGCCAGGTTCTATGTTATAAAAGTGACATGCAAATAACGAAGAACGATAAAGGAAACGCAGCGGAGACACGAGATTTAACGTGGAAAACCCCTTCCAACACAGAAGGGAAGAAAACCATGGGCGCCAGCCTGCAAAACTTTACTATATCAGGGAGTGTTTACAAACGTCGTGGGTTATCTTATAATCTGATAAATCCTAGCCGACGGCTTACAAGATGTATATATAGGCGATGACAACGATCCGTACCGTGGGGGGCTGCCTCCCCCCACCCCCTTCGCACGCATCGCTGCAGGGCACGCTGTATGGACTAACTTTAGACTTCATCTACGCTTCGGCCCAAGCCTACCGGTGACGCGTTCGTCAGAAGTTAGCCTCCCTTTAGTATATGAATTTGGATCACAGTATAACAAACTTCACCTTGAGACAAATTTCATCTTGTAGCATGAACTTCAATAATCTCCTGAACAACAAAGAAAACACTCGCTGGTGCCAACAACCACTTGGGATAAACAGTTATACCAACCAAGCTCGAGCGAAGCTTAAGCTTGAAAATAGGAACTGGCTTTGTCATCACATCAGCTGGATTATCATGAGTATTTATCTTGCATATCTTCAGTTTACCTTGTGCAACAATGTCGCAAACATAATGGTACTTGATATCAATGTGTTTTGTCCTCTCATAGAACATTTGATCTTTAGTAAGATATATATTGCACTTTGACTGTCAGAAAACAAGTTAATGCAATAATCATCTCCACAAAGCTCAGCATACAATAATATAAACCTTTCAACCAAACAGACTCTTTGCAAGCTTCAGCAATAGCCATATATTCTGCTTCAGTTGTAGATTGGGCAATAACAGGTTGTAACGTTACCTTCCAACTCACAGCACATCCACCAATAGTGATTAGTGAACACATAATCTGTGAGGGATCTTTTCTTATCTAAATCGGCCCAAACCTACTGGCGACGGGTCTCATTCCGCTCGTCAGAAGTTAACCTCCCTTTAATATATGAATTTAGATCACAATATAACATTCTAATCGCTAGGTGTTCATTTTTTTTAAAGAAAAGATCGTCTCAATACAATATACTGTACCTAATTTTCCTTTAAGACACTATGTCTGCTAAGCTAATCTGCTACGCGCGTGCTTCTGAAGAAGTGAAAGGTACCTGGCCGGCTAGCTGCTGCCTTCAGCGTTTTGCCATCGCCCGGTCGCTGTCGGCCGTCGCCTGCAGTCTGATCCGTCTCCGCAGCTCCGCTGGGCGCTGCTCCCTTCCCGCCCCACCGAGCCGCTGGTCGCCTCGCATGCGGCATGCTCCGCCTCCGCTGAGACGCTGGCCGCTGCTCCGCTTGCCGCCGGACGCTGGCCCGCTGCAATCGCTAGTTGCAAGGTTTCCGTGCCGCCTGCGTGCGTGAGGCCAGGCGTGCATTGGTCGAGTGCCCGAGACCGAGAGGCAGTTCTACCGACATTCGGCAGCGACGTGTGGGCCAGCGAGCAGAGCGTGCGCGCTGCTGTTAGTTGGCCTGTTGGGCATGCTCAAAAAAAAAAAAAAAAAGTTGGCCTGTTGGGCTGCAAGCCTGCAATGCTGTATGGTACTATCGACCAGCTGACTACATGCATAAAATTTATTTTTGCACAAGATCATGGCCTCATGGGTATTCATCTGAATGCAGGTGCATACCCCCAGCACCGCCACTGCTCCTAGTCGCAGCTGACAGGGACAGAGAATTGAGGGCTACAAACATAGGGGTACCATGCGCCTCGTAGCCCTACGCCATCCCCGCTGTCCAAGCCATCATCACGCTACATGTTATCATGCGCTATCATCACGCACAGTGTCCCGCGGAGGGTGGAATATGACCTGAGCGTGGACTTCCGGAACCGGATGGCGAAGGTCCAGCCGGCCATGGCACTACTAGAAAACCCTAATGAATGGCGCACCACATATGCTCATCAGTGGCGCACCCCGTGCGCCACTGCTATCATGCCACTACTGATGGTTAGCAGTGGCACACCCGTGATGCCATAGCCGGCTAGATGAGACCTCAGCCGGCTAGGCGCTGCCGTAGCCGACCAAGGTGATGGTGAGCCGACCAAGGCGAGGCCTCAGCTGGCCAAGGAAAAACCACAGCTGGCCAGGGCCACGGTACAGCTAGCCCAACATTCAGTTCTTCCCCTCTGTTTGGTATACTGGGGGGCCATCCCCCGACAAGCACCCTTAGGGTCGGACCTAGGTCGAATTGCATAACCCCTCCATAGCCCTCCTCTCCCATAGCTATGCCTCTGCCTCCACAGCGTCCGCCGCCACCGTCGCTCCCGTTGCTAGGGTTAGCGGTCGTCGTTGGGTCAAGACTCAGAGAGAGGATGGTGGGGACGAGTCGGGTTGGGTCGTGACATGTGGTTTTCCTTTTTTTTCTTTCATTTTTTCGTTCCAATCCATGTATCGATAAAAAAAGTGTATACTAGTCCAGAAAACAAAGTTTTAGTGGCAGGATCTAACTGAATTGACGGTAGGGAGATATAAGAAAGGAACTGAAAATTCAGTGTCAAAAAGGGAAGGAAGTATTTTCCGTGCCCAAGAAAGGAACCCAAATATCAATTAGGGCCAAATAAGAAATTATCTCCTACTGGTTTTTCCACACCATTGTTTTTTCACATGCAAAATACTCCCTCCCTTTTAATTAATATGGCATACAAATTTAGTTAAAGTCAACAACTCCTAAATTTGACCAATGTTTAAAAAAAAGAACGATTACCATACCAAATCAATGTCAATAAATTCACCATAACAAATATTATTACAATGTATTTGTTTTATGTCGTAGATGTTAATATTTGCACAATGTATAGATGTTGATATTTTATTTATATGTTTGGTTAAACTTAGTAAATTTTGGCCAATGACTAATTTTATAAGAATTATTCATTGGAGTGGAGATAGTCGGAGCTTGTTCACTCTAATGAGTGCACCATATTTGGAGAAGAATTTTTTTGCGCATTGTTCTTAGGCTCTTATTATACTTGCATCAAAAACAGTGACCACACGTCACGTTTATTATTAAGCTAGGGGGAGCATGCTGCCAAAGCAACATGCGAGTATGGAGAGTTCTAGCCTAGTACTGACTGGCCCTAGAGCCGACAGATGGTTGGCAACTGCGCTGCGATTTGCCGCGCCCTAGCGACCACCTCCAGTTGTATCTTCAGGCGGGATGCCTGCTGGTCGGTGCCAGAAAGAGATGGAGATGAAGACACACCGAATCCCGTCTGACTTTGCTTGCCGCAGTACTGACCTTGTACCTCCTGATGTGGCATGGTCTCACCAAGATTATGTTGGGCTGGCTGCACGGCTTGGCGGTAAAGGTTGTTGTGCATGTGGGAGGGATCATGGCTTCCCTGCTGCTTCTTCATGGTCGACTCACTGAAGGACTGTTCTCCCTGCTGTAGTGGTGGGAAGGCTTCGCTGGTGGAGGATAGCCCTTGCTCTTGATGTTGTGCGGCCTCGCCGGACGACTCATGTCCGGCTACTGGCTTGCCCTGTTCAATGGAGCCAAAGGGCTTCTGTTGTTGCTGGTGAGGAAAAGTTTGGCTGGGGTGGTATGACCCTGGCAGTTGCTGCTGCGGAAACGTTTGGCTGGGGCAGTAGGATCCTGGTTGTTGCTGCGGAAAAGCTTGGCCGGGGTGGTAAGACCCTTGCCCCTGCTGCGGCGGAAAAGATTGGCCGGGAATGTACCACCCTTGCCCTGGCTGCTGAGGAAAAGTCTAGCCGGGAAGGTACCACCCTTGCCCTGGCTGTCGTGGAAAAGATTGTCCGGGGAGGTACCACCCTTGCACTGGCTGCTGCGTAACAGATTGACCGGGGAGGTACCACCCTTGCCCTGGCTGCTGCGGAACAGATTGTCCGGGGAGGTACCACCCTTGCCCTGGCTGCTGCGGGAAAGATTGGCCGGGGAGGTACCACCCTTGTCCTGGCTGCTGCGGAAAAGTCTGGCCAGGAATGTACCACCCTTGCCCTGGCTGTTGCGGAAAAGATTGGCCGGGGAGGTACCATCCTTGCCCTTGCTGCGCCGGAAAAGTTTCGCTAGATTGGAACGATCCTCCTCCGAGTGGCACCACGGCTTGCTGCTCGTATTGGCTCACGATCTGGCGGATAGCGCTGGCAAGGCACTCGCGGCTAATGTCTCGGAGCTGCTGGCAGCATTGCGCCTGCACCCAGTTGGCGGTGACAGCTTGTGGCGAGAAGAAGAAGGGGCTCTGAGTGGCCAGCTGCTGGTTCACGACCCGCCGACATGCCTCGAGTGAGCTCTGCTGGAGCTGAAGTTGACACGACAACTGCTGGATGTTATGCCCTTGAGCGGCGGAGGGCAGCTGCAGGATGTTATCCCCTTCGGCGGTGGAGTGGGCTAGGAGGGTTGCGAGGACCACCGTGAAGAAGACCAACCTAGCCATTTGTGTGGACTGCTAAGTGATTAAACTCTTGTTTGTAGAGCTCGATGCTCTTGGTGATGATGAGATTGTGGAGATTGGCTGGGTTTTTATAGGGACGAGGTGAAGGTTCAGGAACTTGGTTGTGTGCACGACGAGGTTAGCTAACATTTAGAAGCAGCATGATCAGACAAAATTAGTTGGAGAAGGGCATGAGCGCAATGCTTCCAAGAGTTAAAAGCTAGAGAGGATTTGGAGTTTGTAAAACAGAATTTTGGAACGTCTCTCAACTTCGTGTAATCGGTCTAATCGTTAGAGAAAGACATCTTACGTACGCCTAACAAACCTTATCAGGCCAGCTCGCACATGGGATTGATGAGATTGTTCTAGCAGCATATTTGGAGAACTGTGTACATTTTTTTGATCTATTTTTTATCAACAAAAAATGGTTATTGTTATGGGATTCCAGCAGATTGATTTGTCTTTTACTAGTCATTACTTGTGCAAAGCATCTTCTCAAAAGGTGCTATGCATCTAGTTTCGACTTTCAGGTAACATTAATCCATGCTATGACTCACAATATCAATCCAGCTTGACGCACAATATCTATCCATGCTACTATGACCCAAATATCAATCCATGCTGTGACGCGGCAAACCGATAATGGCGCCAATTTCCACCAAAAGTGGCTCATCGAAGCAGCAGCCCTTCTTCCAGTAATACCTTCCCAAGACACCCAGGGCCGGTCCTGATATTTTGGGGGCCTGGGGCGACATTGTAATCGGGGGCCCTTTACTAAAATAAAAAATAATTAGCATGTAAAAGAAGTTACCAATATATATTACGGTGCATTCAAAAACGTTATTTATGTGAAATAATATTAACTTAAATTATTACAATATCTGTTTTATAGCTATTATCGATAATATCGTCCATGAGAGGGTCGGTAATTTGTAGTCTCTTGCTCTTGTATAGGAAGCTATCAAACAATGTCGTGTACTGTGCCTAGTAGATGAAAAAATAAACTCTTCTGCTTTTGCTAATCGATGAGAAAACTCATTACCTAACTATGGCCTTGCAGTTTCGCCTTTACTAGCTATTAGAGAAATGAACGCTCAATAAAAAGGGAAAATGTATCAGATACAAAGTTTAGCAGGAAATGAGTGTCTACTCTGAGTACGTTGCATCTCCTGATTGGTATTTAAGCGTCAAGCTCATGGGCCCTACACTTATAATGTATTTGTAGCTAATTTAATGGAAAAAGCTCACCAACGAAGGAAGGCCCAAGCTAACAAAAGAGAAGAAGGCCCGAGTACAACCTAACTGGCTTCCACTATAATGCTTCATCCCTGGTCATTGCGGTCAACCGTACGAGAGAAGTGAAGAAGCACCGGCCTGCTCTAATGGCGACCTGACGAATTCGTCCACGCTGCTGCTAGCTCGCTAGGACTTGGGACTTAGGAGCTGGGGCCCAGGGCGGCCGCCCTGCCTGCCCCTCCTCAGGGGACCGGGTGAAGGGGAAGGGTCCCGAAACCACTTGGTGACAAAAATATGAGGAAGTAAACAAGGCCTAAGTGTAGTTGTTAATTGCATAATTGTTATTTTAACAAGCATTACATGATTATGAAGTAAAATGTTATATGCATAAATTATAAGCATGTAAAGTTTGATTAAAACTGTGTTATTTGACAAATATGACTGGGTTCATAGATTCACTGGTAGCATCTCATAATATGATGCTATGAAATAAATATCGTAGATATAAATAAAATCTCTCACATGCATGATGCATCTACAAAAACCGCATTTTAATCTACCGATAGTTCATATAGGAAGTACATAACCCAATAGCCATGGAACTACACTAGTAGAAAAGAGGGCTTCCATCCCAACCCATTAGTCCCCAAATATTTTGGCCCGGGACTAATGGGGTCTTTAATCCCGGTTATGCAGGAGAACCGGGACTAAAGCTCTGGACCCAACGATCTCCGTCGATAGCGGGTGTACGGCCAGGCCTTTAGTCCCAGTTGTTGTGGCCAACCGGGACTAAACCTTCTTAGGCCTGGCCCGAGCACCTTTAGTCCCTCTTGGCAATACCAATCGGGACTAAAGGCCCACCACTATAAATACTAGTTGCAGCACACTTTGGCTTGTGTGTGAGTCACTTGGTGTTTCACTTCTACTCACAAGGGGTGGTGGGTTTGGCTTTTATCTTCTTATGCACAAGAGGTGTTCGATGAAAGGCCCGAGAGCATGATCCCACTTGTGTTCACACAAAACAAACATGATATGAAGTTTCCGAGCCACACTTAAGCTTTCTCATTTATTTTTCCTCCTCGATCGCGGTTAGCAACTTGAACCTTTCATGTGTCATTGATAAATATGCATGTGTAGTTCATAGTTTACTTTTTATTATTTCTAGTTAGTTTAATACATACATGATGGTTAATTATATACTTTACATAATAATGATGCAGATGAACCGGCAATGGATGTACGGTAACCGACTATGTGACGAGTTCATTATGTGTTTGAATGATTTCCTCGCTGTGGCTAATGTGAACAAGAGGGGTGGTTTTATTCTCTGTCCATGTGCTGACTGTAAGAATCAGAAGGGTTACTCTTCGTCAATAACCGTTCACGTTCTCCTGCTTCGGCGCGGTTTCATGCCAAGCTATAATTGTTGGACCAAGCATGGAGAAAGAGGGGTTAGAATGTACGATAATGAAGAAGGGGATGATGACAACTATCATGATTTCGGTGATACATTCATGGAGGATGCTGAAGGAGGGGAAGGTGAAAGGGAAGGTGAAGAAGATGCACGTGATGTGCCAGCTGATGATCTTGGTCGGACCATTGATGATGCACGGAGAGACTGCGAAACTGAAAAGGAGAGAGAGAGAATTTGGATCGCATGTTAGAGGATCACAAAAGTCGCTGTACCCAGGATGTAATAATGGTCTGAAAAAGCTGGGCTGCACACTGGATTTGCTGAAATGGAAGGCACATGAAGGTCTATCTGACTCAGGATTTGAAAAGTTGCTGAAAATGATGAATAATATGTTTCCAAAGAATAACGAGTTGCCCGCCAGTACGTACGAAGCAAAGAAGATTGTCTGCCCTCTAGGTTTAGAGTTTCAGAAGATACATGCATGCATTAACGACTGCATCCTCTATCGCGGTGAATACAAGAATTTGAATGAATGCCCGGTATGCACTACATTGCGTTTTAAGATCAGAGGAGATGACCCTGGTGACGATGTTGAGGGCGAGAAACCCAGGAGGAGGGTTCCCGCCAAGGTAATGTGGTATGCTCCTATAATACCACGGTTGAAATGTCTGTTCAGGAACAAAGAGCATACCAAGTTGTTGCGATGGTACAGAGAGGACCGTAAGTCGGATGGGGAGTTGAGACACCCCGCTAATGGAACGCAATGGAGAAAGATCGACAGAGAGTTCAAAGATTTTGCAGGTGACGCAAGGAACTTAAGATTTGGTCTAAGTACAGATGGCATGAATCCTTTTGATAAGCAGAGCTCCAGTCATAGCACCTGGCTCGTGACTCTATGCATCTACAACCTTCCTCCTTGGTTGTGCATGAAGCGGAAGTTCATTACGATGCCAGTGCTCATCGTAGGCCCAAGGCAACCCGGCAACGACATCGATGTGTACCTAAGGCCATTAGTTGATGAACTTTTACACTTGTTGGGCAGAACTGGTGTACGTGTGTGGGATGAGCACAAAGAAGAAGAATCTAACCTACGAGCGTTGCTTTTCGTAACCATCAATGATTGGCCTGCTCTTAGTAACCTTTAGGGCCAAACAAATAAGGGATACAAGGCATGCACACACTGCTTACATCAGACTAAAAAAATATATTTCGATAATTGTAAGAAGACTGTGTACCAGGGGCATCGTCAATTTCTTGCCCGACATCATAACTTAAGAAAGAAAGGCAAGAATTTCAACGGCAAGGCAGATCACTGGCCGAAGCCGATATGGATAAGGACATGGAACTATTGGACCCCGCTATCCTAGCAGCTGCTAGAGCACAACAAATGACTGTAACTGTGGCCAAAGAAAGAGCGGCTGATGTCTACGGGAGCTTCTATTCTTGTAGACAGTGTTGGGCCTCCAAGAGCAGAGGTTTGTAGAACAGCAGCAAGTTTCCCTTAAGTGGATCACCCAAGGTTTATCGAACTCGGGGAGGAAGAGGTCAAAGATATCCCTCTCATGCAACCCTGCAACCACAAAGCAAGAAGTCTCTTGTGTCCCCAACACACCTAATAGGTGCACTAGTTCGGCGAAGAGATAGTGAAATACGGGTGGTATGAATAAGTAGTAGCAACGGCACCGGAAAAGTGCTTTGCCCGGGACGAGTAAACAAGCGGTAGTAACAGCGAGTAAAACGGTAAACAAGCGGCGATAGCGATATTTAGGAACAAGGCCTAGGGATTAGACTTTCACTAGTGGACACTCTCAACGTTGATCACATAACAGAATAGATAAATGCATACTCTACACTCTCTTGTTGGATGATGAACACATTGCGTAGGATTACACGAACCCTCAATGCCGGAGTTAACAAGATCCACAATTCAATGTTCATATTTAAATAACCTTAGAGTGC
Source organism: Lolium rigidum (assembly GCF_022539505.1). Classification (NCBI taxonomy): domain Eukaryota; kingdom Viridiplantae; phylum Streptophyta; class Magnoliopsida; order Poales; family Poaceae; genus Lolium; species Lolium rigidum. The sequence continues at coordinate 243,592,610 of NC_061511.1, forward strand.
AAGAAAGATCAATTCGACTAAACCAAGTACTAACATAGCATGCACAGCTGTCACCTTCATGCTATGTAGGAGGAATAATACACATCAATACTATCATAGCAATAGTTAACTTCATAATCTACAAGAGATCATAATCATAGCATAACCAAGTGCTAACACGGATGCACACACTGTCACCATTACACCGTGCAGGAGGAATAAAACTACTTTAATAACATTGCTAGAGTAGCACATAGATAAATTGTGATACAAAATACATTGCAATCATAAAGAGATATAAATAAGCACTTCACTACGCCATTCATAACGGTGAGTAAGTATTACGTGAAATATAGCCTAAGAGACCCACACGGTGCACACACTTGTCACCTTTACACACGTGGGACAAGGAGTCTCCGGAGATCACATAAGTAAAACTCACTTGACTAGCATAATGACATCTAGATTACAAGCATCATCATATGAATCTCAATCATGTAAGGCAGCTCATGAGATTATTGTATTGAAGCACATAGGAGAGAGATGAACCACATAGCTACGGTACGGCCCCGAGCCTCGATGGAGAACTACTCCCTCCTCATGGGAGCAGCGGCGGTGATGAAGATGGCGGTGGAGATGGCAGCGGTGTCGATGGAGAAGCCTTCCGGGGGCACTTCCCTGCTCCGGCGGGGTGCCGGAACGAGAGACTCCTGTCCCCCGGATCTTGGCTTCGCGATGGCGGCGGCTGCGGAAGGTTTTCCGTATCGTGGTTTTTCGTATCAGGGTTTTCTCGACGGAGGCTTTAAATAGGCGGAAGGGCAGCCTCGGAGGGGGCACGGGGGGCCACACCATAGGGCGGCGCGGCCCCCCCTCTGGCCGCACCAGGGTGTGGTGTGGGGCCCCCAGGGCATCCCTCTGGTGGCTCTCGGGTGTTCTGGAAGGCTCCGGGAAAAATAGGACCCTGGGTTTTGATTTCGTCCAATTCCGAGAATATTTCGTTACTAGGATTTCTGAAACCAAAAATAGCAGAAAACAGGAACTGGCACTTCGGCATCTTGTTAATAGGTTAGTTCCAGAAAATGCACGAATATGACATAAAGTGTGCATAAAACATGTAGGTATCATCAATAATATGGCATGGAACATAAGAAATTATCGATACGTCGAAGGCGTATTAGCATCCCCAAGCTTAGTTCTGCTCGTCCCGAGCAGGTAAAACGATAACAAAGATAATTTCTGAAGTGACATGCCATCATAACCTTGATCATACTATTTGTAAACATATGTAATGAATGCAGCGATCAAAACAATGGTAATGACATGAGTAAACAAGTGAATCATAAAGCAAAGACTTTTCATAAATAGTACTTCAAGACAAGCATCAATAAGTCTTGCATAAGAGTTAACTCATAAAGCAATAAATCAAAGTAAAGATATTGAAGCAACACAAAGGAAGATTAAGTTTCAGCGGTTGCTTTCAACTTGTAACATGCATATCTCATGGATAATTGTCAACATAGAGTAATATAACAAGTGCAATATGCAAGTATGTAGGAATCAATGCACGGTTCACACAAGTGTTTGCTTCTTGAGGTGGAGAGAGATAGGTGAACTGACTCAACATAAAAGTAAAAAGAATGGTCCTTCAAAGAGGAAAGCATCGATTGCTATATTTGTGCTAGAGCTTTTATTTTGAAAACATGAAACAATTTTGTCAACGGTAGTAATAAAGCATATGAGTTATGTAAATTATATCTTACAAGTTGCAAGCCTCATGCATAGTATACTAATAGTGCCCGCACCTTGTCCTAATTAGCTTGGACTACCGGATCTTTGCAATGCACATGTTTTAACCAAGTGTCACAATGGGGTACCTCCATGCCGCTCTGTACAAAGGTCTAAGGAGAAAGCTCGCATTTTGGATTTCTCGCTTTTGATTATTCTCAACTTAGACATCCATACAGGGACAACATGGACAACGAGATAATGGACTCCTCTTTAATGCATAAGCATGTGGCAACAATTATTATTCTCATATGAGATTGAGGATATATGTCCAAAACTGAAACTTTCACCATGAATCATGGCTTTAGTTAGCGGCCCAATGTTCTTCTCTAACAATATGCATGCTCCAACCATAAAGGTGGTAGATCTCTCTTACTTCAGACAAGACGGACATGCATAGCAACTCACATGATATTCAACAAAGGGTAATTGATGGCATCCCCAGAAACATGGTTATCGCACAACAAGCAACTTAATAAGAGATAAAGTGCATAAGTACATATTCAATACCACAATAGTTTTTAAGCTATTTGTCCCATGAGCTATATATTGCAAAGGTGAATGATGGAATTTTAAAGGTAGCACTCAAGCAATTTACTTTGGAATGGCGGATAAATACCATGTAGTAGGTAGGTATGGTGGACACAAATGGCATAGTGGTTGGCTCAAGTATTTTGGATGCATGAGAAGTATTCCCTCTCGATACAAGGTTTAGGCTAGCAAGGTTATTTGAAACAAACACAAGGAAGAACGAGTGCAGCAAAACTCACATAAAAGACATATTGTAAACATTATAAGACTCTACACCGTCTTCCTTGTTGTTCAAAACTCAATACTAGATGTTATCTAGACTCTAGAGAAACCAAATATGCAAACCAAATTAGCAAGCTCTAAGTGTTTCTTCATTAATGGGTGCAAAGTATATGATGCAAGAGCTTAAACATGAGCACAACAATTGCCAAGTATCAAATTATCCAAGACATTTTAGAATTACTACATGTAGTATTTTCCAATTCCAACCATATAACAATTTAACGAAGAAGAAACTTCGCCATGAATACTATGAGTAGAGCCTAAGGACATACTTGTCCATATGCTACAGCGGAGCGTGTCTCTCTCCCACAAAGTGAATGCTAGGATCCATTTTATTCAAACAAAACAAAAAAACAAAAACAAACCGACGCTCCACAAAGTGCATAAGATGTGACGGAATAAAAATATAGTTTCAGGGGAGGAACCTGATAATGTTGTCGATGAAGAAGGGGATGCCTTGGGCATCCCAAGCTTAGATGCTTGAGTCTTCTTAAAATATGTAGGGGTGAACCACGGGGCATCCCCAAGCTTAGAGCTTTCACTCTCCTTGATCATATTGCATCATACTCCTCTCTTGATCCTTGAAAACTTCCTCCACACCAAACTCGAAACAACTCATTAGAGGGTTAGTGCATAATAAAAATTAACATGTTCAGAGGTGACACAATCATTCTTAACACTTCTGGACATTGCATAAAGCTACTGGACATTAATGGATCGAAGAAATTCATCCAACATAGCAAAAGAGGCAATGCGAAATAAAAGGCAGAATCTGTCCAAAACAGAACGGTCCGTAAAGATGGATTTTATTAGGCCACCAGACTTGCTCAAATGAAAATGCCCAAATTGAATGAAAGTTGCGTACATATCTGAGGATCATGCACGTAAATTGGCTTAATTTTCTGAGCTACCTACAGGAAGGTAGACCCAGATTCGTGACAGCAAAGAAATCTGGAACTGCGCAGTAATCCAAATCGAGTACTTACTTTACTATCAAAGACTTTACTTGGCACAACAAAACACAAAACTAAGATAAGGAGAGGTTGCTACAGTAGTAAACAACTTCCAAGACACAAATATAAAACAAAGTACTGTAGCAAAATAACACATGGGTTATCTCCCAAGAAGTTCTTTCTTTTTAGCCATTAAGATGGGCTCGGCAGTTTTAATGATGCACTCGCAAGAAATAGTATGTGAAGCAAAAGAGAGCATCAAGAGACAAATTCAAAACACATTTAAGTCTAACATGCTTCCTATGCATAGGAATCTTGTAAATAAACAAGTTCATGAAGAGCAAAGTAACAAGCATAGGAAGATAAAACAAGTGTAGCTTCAAAAATTTCAGCACATAGAGAGGTGTTTTAGTAACATGAAAATTTCTACAACCATATTTTCCTCTCTCATAATAACTTTCGGTAGCAACATGAGCAAACTCAACAATATAACTATCACATAAAGCATTCTTATCATGAGTCTCATGCATAAAATTATTACTCTCCACATAGGCATAATCAATTTTATTAGTTGTAGTGGGAGCAAATTCAACAAAGTAGCTATCATTATTATTCTCATCAAGTGTAAGAGGCATAGTATAATCACAACAAAATTTACTCTCCATAGTAGGTGGCACCAAAAGACCACTATCATTATAATCATCATAAATAGGAGGCAAAGTATCGTCAAAGAAAATTTTCTCCTCAATGCTTGGGGGACTAAAAAGATCATGAAAACCAGCTTCCCCAAGCTTAGAACTTTCTATATTATTATCAACAATGGTGTTCAAAGCGTTCATACTAATATTACTACCAGCATGCAAATAAGACTTCATAGGTTTTTTAATTTTCGCATCAAACAATCCATGTTTTAAATCAGGAAATAGAATAAGAAGCTCATTGTTGTCCATTATGCCAAACTAGTGTAAACAAGAAACAAAAAGATGCAATTGCGGGATCTAAAGGAAATAGCTTCGAGCACAAACACAATGGCGCCGAGAAAATACTGTTACACTGGAACCGGAGTATGAGTGCCTTTTACCTTTCCTCCCCGGCAACGGCGCCGGAAAAGTGCTTGATGTCTACGGGAGCTTCTATTCTTGTAGACAGTGTTGGGCCTCCAAGAGCGAGAGGTTTGTAGAACGGCGGCAAGTTTCCCTTAAGTGGATCACCCAAGGTTTATCGAACTCGGGGAGGAAGAGGTCAAAGATATCCCTCTCATGCAACCACTGCAACCACAAAGCAAGAAGTCTCTTGTGTCCCCAACACACCTAATAGGTGCACTAGTTCGGCGAAGAGATAGTGAAATACGGGTGGTATGAATAAGTAGTAGCAACGGCACCGAGAAAAGTGCTTTGCCCGGGACGAGTAAACAAGCGGTAGTAACGCAGCGATAGTAACGCGATAAAACGGTAAACAAGCGGCGATAGCGATATTTAGGAACAAGGCCTAGGGATTAGACTTTCACTAGTGGACACTCTCAACGTTGATCACATAACGAGAATAGATAAATGCATACTCTACACTCTCTTGTTGGATGATGAACACATTGCGTAGGATTACACGAACCCTCAATGCCGGAGTTAACAAGCTCCACAATTCAATGTTCATATTTAAATAACCTTAGAGTGCAAGAAAGATCAATTCGACTAAACCAAGTACTAACATAGCATGCACACTTGTCACCTTCATGCTATGTAGGAGGAATAATACACATCAATACTATCATAGCAATAGTTAACTTCATAATCTACAAGAGATCATAATCATAGCATAAGCCAAGTACTAACACGGATGCACACACTTGTCACCATTACACCGTGCGGGAGGAATAAAACTACTTTAATAACATTGCTAGAGTAGCACATAGATAAATTGTGATACAAAATACATTGCAATCATAAAGAGATATAAATAAGCACTTCACTACGCCATTCATAACGGTGAGTAAGTATTACGTGAAATATAGCCTAAGAGACCCACACGGTGCACACACTTTGTCACCTTTACACACGTGGGACAAGGAGTCTCCAGGAGATCACATAAGTAAAACTCACTTGACTAGCATAATGACATCTAGATTACAAGCATCATCATATGAATCTCAATCATGTAAGGCAGCTCATGAGATTATTGTATTGAAGCACATAGGAGAGAGATGAACCACATAGCTACCGGTACAGCCCCGAGCCTCGATGGAGAACTTCTCCCTCCTCATGGGAGCAGCAGCGGTGATGAAGATGGCGGTGGAGATGGCGGCGGTGTCGATGGAGAAGCCTTCGGGGGCACTTCCACGCTCCGGCGGGGTGCCGGAGCGAGAGACTCCTGTCCCCCGGATCTTGGCTTCGCGATGGCGGCGGCTGCGGAAGGTTTTCCGTATCGTGGTTTTTCGTATCGGGGTTTTCTCGACGGAGGCTTTAAATAGGCGGAAGGGCAGCCTCGGAGGGGCACGGGGGCCCCACACCACAGGCGGCGGCGACCCCCCCTGCGGCCGCGCGGGGTGGCGCGGCGCCC
>NC_061511.1:243598792-243671788 GCF_022539505.1 Lolium rigidum
CGAGTCAGGACCCAATGAAACATCCAAGGAAACATCGGCAGGTACTCTAGCAGAATGAGAAGTAGCAGGAGAAGCGTTGGAAGGTCCAACTCTAGTATAGTTATCAAAATTCAACTGGAAGACAAGAAAAAATCGACATGAATCATTCGGCAAGGCACATTTTTACATTTATATTCAGCACATTACATAAAAGAGAGTCCTTAGAAAAACGGCTCCTAGAGAGCCCATACAAATCATCGGGAGCAGCAAAAGGCGGCAGGATCTACAAAAAGGGAAAAGAAAAAGGAAACACGAGATTGGTCTACTTGTCAACACCCGGATTTTTAATTCCAGATGCCTATTATGCCATGCGTCGCAATGCCAGGAATATTGTTTTTGCGAGACATAATAGATTGATATCACAGAACATCAGTCATTACAAACCATAATCGTCTTACAACAAAGGATCTCATGATCCAAGTCTTACAACAACAGTTGATCTAAGGATCAATTACAAAACACACAGCGGAAGAAACGTAGTAGCTGTCCATCTGTTCCACAGGCAACGCTTGACGTCAAGAGGTGATCCTAGTTATGATAGACGTCCTGCTGTCCATCTTCCTGGTACTGGGGCTCCTCTTCATAGTCTGGCCATTTGAATAGCCATGGACAAAGCCATGAGTACTTTTAAAGTACTCGCAAACTATCACTAATAGAAGTACTAATAGCTCTAATCATGGTTCTAAGCTTCTAGGTTTATTTGCACAAAGCTAGTTTTGTTTCAGAAACACTTATTAGTCAAAGACTCTTTAGTTGTCTAAACTTAATCATGTGGGAATATTAGTGTCATTCCCACAACTCGGTTGTGATTCAAGTCAAAGTCACATTTTCAAGTTGAAGTCACAAGTCACCAGTCACATTTTGAAAAGTTCTGATGACGGAACAGTATGACCTTTCCAACTGTCCATGACCGCGGACGCGGCTATTCGAATAGTTTTACACTCTGCAGAGGTCGTACACTTGTGCCACAATATTTGCAATAATCCGTCAGGGGTAACTGGCCCTGATTTATCACACTCAGTGTGCGGACTACCAATCATAACCTTTCAATTACATACCCTAGTACAAGAACCTCTCCCTATGAGTTTGGCCTCCCAGCCATGGAAAACCACCATCCTGGGAACTGCAAAGGGCTTGAGTCGGACATTCACCTCATTTCACGTCATTTCACTTTTTACGGAGGCAACCTCGGCGTAACCCCTATGACGCTTGTTCAGAGGGAACTCAGATTCAGGTATTGTGGGATTACTTAAAAATTGGAATGGTATCGCATCCGAACCCAACCATCAGTTTTTGTCAAAGATCCACATTGTTCACAAAATTTCATATTCACCTTCAAAACTTTCAATAGAATGACTCATCATTCCAAGGTTTTCAAAGTCATTGGACTCAAGTGTTCCCATCTAGAGTAGTCAATTTTAGTTTTAGCACTAGCAACTAGTCATGAGGGGTGCTAACTAAGTTTTAGCTCTCTAGGCTAAGTTTGAAACTCTTGTAGTATGCTACCTCTAGACCATTATCAATTATAAGAAAAAGCTTTGGTAAACAAAGTAAAAGATTGCAAGATAAAAACTTGGGCTTGGATAAATCCTTAAACAAAAGAATATTGCAAGGGTGGCTTTCTCTAGTAGAGCTTTCTCATAGTAATATATTATATTGGTAATAACTTGCCTTGAGTGGTATAGTGGTCAAAGTGTTCCTCTTCTTCTTCGTAGAAGACTTCCTCCTCCTCGTAGCCTTCGGTACTAGCGTCTATAAACGGATACGAAGTAACAATCACCAAACAATACTTAAGGAGACTATTTGGCCATAATGGCTCATACAAGATGATCTATCATCACAATCATCACTCAACATCATACTAGGGTTTTTCTTTATTTAGTGTTGGAAAAATAATTTCCTCTCATTGAAAAACAAATACTAAGATTTAATACCTACTAGGGTTTCCATTTATTTCCTTTGAAAGTAATTTCTTCTCACTGAACATTACTAAGATTTAATTTCCTCAAGTAATAAAGTATGAGATCATGTTGACCAAAGTCACCACTTCATCTTTATCCATTTGGGAAAGTGATTTAAATGAGATACTTCATCTCACACCATTTAAATACTTCTTTGAAAATATTTAATATTCTCAAGTAATAACATATGGGGTCATGAAGACTAATGTCATCACCCCACATTGAATTACTTGGGAAAGTGATTTAAAATGGAGGCGATACCTCATAGGTTTTAAATACCATTTTGGAAATAATTTAAATGAGCTAGAAATGACTACATAGCCATTATTTGAATCTAGCTCATGATCATATGAAACGACTATGTCATATTTTTGCATAGTCAGAAACACAATATGAAATGTGATTTTTGAGAGTTGGAATCACCTTAAAATTCATTATGGTTGATTTTATAAAAAAAGTTTGAAATCTGAAAACCTACTGGCTTGTTATTTTTATTGCAAGTGTTCTATAGCGAAACAAAGGTTGAGACCAGTGGGGTTGGTTAGGGAATTTCATAAGCTTTCCATAAATATAAAATTCATCAATTTTGGCTCAGTAGATTTTGTTCTATTGAATTTTGAATCAAGCGCCAGTATTTGAAATTGGGTTAAACTAACTAAATCGAATTTGAATTATTGGGCTCATGCGGGAAACGCTAACGGGCCAGAGAGAGGAAAAACGGGCCGGCCCAGATGGGCTGCCACGCGGGACGCGAGTGTACTGACAGCAGGACCCGCCCGTCAGTCTCTATTTAACATACCGAAGGGGTACGCAACGGCTGCCATTGGATTATAACACGATCGAATGGTCCAGAGGTTATCCTCGTCGGGGACGAGCTCCGACGAGCACAAACCCTAGCCGGCGGCCATGGGGGTCCATGGAGGGTCCTTACCAGGGTCCAGAGGGGTCAGCGAGGTGGGCAAACAGCAGAGGAAGCTCCGGCGATGTCAGCGAAGGTCGAGGGAGGAGCTGAGGTAGACGGAATCATCGCCTCCTTCTGGCCACTGCACGGTGAACTCCGGCTAAATTCTGGCGAGGGAGGGTGCAATGTGGAAGGGCGAGAGGTTGAGGGTGCTCAGGGAGGGGAGGAGAGTCGATTGGTGTGCTGGAGAAGGGTCGGGGCGTGCTCCTTTTATAGGGTCGCGAGGTCCTGCGGGGCTTCCTCGCCGGCGTAGGGAAGGGGCTCTCTTCGGGCGGCAAAAGGGCAGGGCAAGGACGCAGGACGGTCCAGCGTCGTCTGGTGAGCGTCAGAGACGTTTCCTTGCAGCGAATGGGGCTCTCAATCAACGGGCGTCGTGCGGTGTCCTTGCAGAATAGTGGCGGCGGTCGGCGATGATGACGACTGCTATCGGGCGCTCCGGGCCAAACGGCCATGTCCTGGAGGTTGCTGGTGCTGAGGGGAGGCTACGGGAAGAAGCTTAGGTCAAGGGGAGGTCTCAGTCGACGGGGACGGGGACGGGCGTGGACTTCTGCGTGCACGCGTCGGCGTCCATGCGCGTCATGGAGCGTCTGGGCGTCGTGGGCACATACTATGCTGATCGTTGTAATGCTCTCCTGGGTCGATGGCATGCACGAGCGTGATCAGGAGGGTGAGGGGAAGCTGCAGGACATGATGAAGTCAACTAGAGAAGGATGGAGAGAGAGGTGACATGGAGAGTGGCATGGTGCTCACGGCATGGGCTTGTCCTGGCCATGATCATGCATGATCATTGGTGCCAATGCTTGCAATTGCTCACAGGGTCCAAGGAGATGTTGTGGGTGACAAATAGTGTGATGGTTTAGGCCAAAACCCACTGGATAATAGAGAGTATGCACATAGCTGAAACCTGCACCAAGTGTTCGACAGAATGGCCGCAAGAGAAAATATTTTGAATTTTGCCAAACTATTTTATGGGTGTTTCTCTAATAATGTTTGGCATCTCCTGGTGGTCTTGGTTTGAAATTTGGAAAGGTTTTGTGAAAATCAAATTTGGGGATGATCTAGAATCTGTTTCAAAGTTGCAACTTTGCATGCCATTTATAAGAATTTGAAAATGCTTCTGCAAGGTTGGCAAGCTCCAAAGTGATCACCTTGATGTGCTCTTGGATGAGGTGCAAAGAAATGGGAAAGTTTAGTTTAGAAAAGAATAACCACAAGGGCTCAAAGTGGGTAACATGTTAAAATTGTCACATATGACCATTATCATATGTGACTTGGATTTTTCATTTTCTTTTCCTTTGTTTTGATTTTCTTGGACCAAAATGGATTCTTTTGAGTTTATTGAGTGTTTCACATAATTGAAACAAGGTAGATCATGGCATAGGCCAAGGTTTGCAATTATGGCCATAGGCTCACATGTGGTTCTATTTCTATTTGGTTTTCTTTTCTTTGTTCCTCTTTTGGTTTTGAAAAGGGTAGGGTTTAGGGTTTAGCAAACACGCTCAACACTTACACAAACAAACATGGCAAGGATCACCACATACATGCATGCACATTATGCACATAGGGTAATACAATTCAAAATTTTTGTTGGCTCCAAATTTTGGAAATAGGGAAATGGAGTTTTCTTTGTTTTGAAATTTTGGGGTGTTACAAACCTTCCCCCCTTAAACAAAATCTCGTCCCAAGATTTAAGAAAAGTTAGGAACCTAAGAGAGATTGGGCAAATGGGTTAACAGGAAAACATACTTTGCATGGCAATGGGTGCTTCCTAGGCTTTTGTTGCACTCATGTGGTAGAGACGGCCGTTGCGGTTGTTCGGGTTCCTTCTAGTTGCGAAGCGGCGCTGTTGTTGGGCAGGTGCAGCGGTATTGGGGGCAGTCTTCGCCAGTTTCTTGGGGCACTCATTGGAGTAATGACCAGTAACTCCACATTCATAGCAGGTCACGGTTGACTTGTCCTTTGGGGCAATGGGTACAACATTGCTTCCAGTCCTTGGGGCAGTGTTGGGGTTTTTGGTGTTACCATTATGGTTGTTGTTGTTGTTGTTGTTGTTGTTGTTGTTGTTGTTGTTGTTGTTGTTGTTGTTGTTGTTGTTGTTGTTGTTGTTGTTGTTGTTGTTGTTGTTGTTGTTGTGGTTGTTGTTGTTGTTGTTGTTGTTGTTGTTGTTGTTGTTGTTGTTGCCTCCATTGGGGTTGATGAAGTTTGAACGAAACGTTGAAACAGGTGGCTTGTTGGGTCTTGAGGCAAATCCTCCACTTGAGTTGGGGCGATACCTTGGTTTATTCATGGGTTCATTCTCATTCATCATTCTGCGCTTGCGGTTCTCATTGGCTTGGTGGAGCTTTCCTTCCATCTGGATGGCTGAGTCAACTAAGGCTTCCAGGTCAGCAAACGGAATGTTCACTAACACTATCTGCATCTCATCATGCAGTCCATTCAGAAATCTTCCTTTCTTATTTTCATTGGTGTTTGTCTCGTCCGGGGCGTACCTAGACAAAGTAAGGAACCTGTCACGGTATTCCACCATGGACATCCTTCCTTGCTTGAGTTCGCGGAACTCATCACTCATCTTCTTGATCAGACCCGGTGGCACATGGTACTTGCTGAGCTTGAGCTTGAAGTCCTCCCAAGTCATCATTTGTCCGACATTCATTGCATGGGAACTGTTCCACCAGGCTCTGGCAGGTCCTGACAGATAGTGGGTGGCAAATAGTACTTTCTCTGCAGCTTCAACTCCTGCAACTTCCAGGTTGTTCTCCATTGATTGGAGCCAGTCATCTGCATCTAAGGGCTCTTCTGTCTTGCTAAACATCGGGGGATTAGTATTCTGAAAATTCTTCAACTTGCATCCAGGATGATCCTGATGTCCATGTCCTTGTTTGTTCTGGGCTATCTGCTGCAGTGCAGCGAGGTTAGCTTTTCGCTCAGCTCTTTCGACTTCTCTATCTGCCATCATCATTTGTAGCATCTGCAGCATTGCATCTTGGTTGGTGTTGCGGGTTGGAGGGGCCATCTGAACATTGAGGTAGATCATAAGATAAGAGGGAATTTTCTATGATTTGTTTGGTTTAAAGTTTAAAAAGTTTCAGAACTTGAGTAGTGCTGAGGTGGTAAAAACCGACAACACTTTTTCATTCATTCCAAACAACACACATTACAAACTAACACACCAATGGTTTTAAGAACCATTTCCTCGTTCTACGATACAAATGGGACGGATACAAACTCACTCCTACGCAAGTGTTCTAGTGATACTACTCTTCATCCGGAATGGTGGGTTCTTCGTCTTCATGGGTAATGTGCTTGGCGAAAGGCGCAGGCGTTGTCCAACTCCTTGCGGGTCTTGTACAACATGAAGTCCAGGTATGCAACATAGTGGTTCATCTTCGGGTGCGGTGGCATGGTTATTGGTCTTCCCATGGGGTCATGTCTTGGGTAGTAAAAGAAGCGAGTGTTCTTGATCTTGTTCATATTCTGTCCACACAGACAAGCAAGTGCTTCTTGCATGGCTTTGGCTATTCCCTCCATCCAAGTGTTTCCCCTTACAGAAAACCATATGGTTTCCCACATTGGGGCTTCCAGCTTTCCTCTCAGATCTGCAGTAACTTCCCATTGAGGTTGTCTTCCCGACTGATTATTGAGTGGCACTCCAAAGAACTCGGGATACGGGTGTCCTAAATATTCAACTAGCTTCTCCAAATCCTTCTCGAACATTAGGTCTCCTCCGTGGCCAAGCTGATAGGACTCATAGTGGTACTCCATCTGTGAGCAATTAGGATGAGTAAGTTAAAGAAGTAAACAAGTGTGTGAAAACTTTATGTAGAATTACAAGGAAAAGTAGGGCATGGATTTCTCATTTTGAAAAAGATCTCAAGGGTAAGAGTGTGAATAAGTTTTCATAAATATTCCCTTCATTTGTTTTGAAACTAAGTTTTGCAGACGTCCATTCTAACTAGGGCCTCCTAAGGTCAAACAATGGCTCTGATACCAACTTGTCAACACCCGGATTTTTAATTCCAGATGCCTATTATGCCATGCATCACAATCCCAGGAATATTGTTTTTGCGAGACATAATAGATTGATATCACGGAACATCATTCATTACAAACCATAATCGTCTTACAACAAAGGATCTCATGATCCAAGTCTTACACAACAACAGTTGATCTAAGGATCAATTACAAAACACACTGCGGAAGAAACGCAGTAGCGGTCCATCTGTTCCAGAGGCAACGCTTGACGTCAGGAGGTGATCCTAGTTATCATAGACGTCCTGCTGTCCATCTTCCTGGTACTGGGGCTCCTCTTCATAGTCTGGCCATTTGAATAGCCAGGGACAAAGCCTTGAGTACTTTTAAAGTACTCTCAAACTATCACTAATAGAAGTACTAATAGCTCTAATCATGGTTCTAAGCTTCTAGGTTTATTTGCACAAAGCTAGTTTTGTTTCAGAAACACTTACTAGTCAAAGACTCTTTAGTTGTCTAAACTTACTCATGTGGGAACATTAGTGTCATTCCCACAACTCGGTTGTGATTCAAGTCAAAGTAATAACAAGGTTATGTCATTAGATGAATGATATAATGGACACACCCAAATAAGCGTAGCATAAGATCACGTCATTAAGTTCAATTTGCTATAAGCTTTCGATACATAGTTACCTAGTCCTTCGACCATGAGATCATGCAAATCACTTATACCAGAAGGGTACTTTGATTACATCAAACGCCACTGCGTAAATGGGTGGTTATAAAGGTGGGATTAAGTATTCGGAAAGTATGAGTTGAGGCATATGGATCAAGAGTGGGATTTGTCCATCCCGATGACGGATATATATACTCTGGGCCCTCTCGGTGGAATGTCGTCTGATTAGCTTGCAAGCATGTGACTTGGTCACAAGAGATGACATGCCACGGTACGAATAAAGAGTACTTGTCGGAAACGAGGTTGAACGAGGTATGGAGATACCGATGATCAAACCTCGGACAAGTAAAATATCGCGTGACAAAAGGAATCGGTATCATATGTAAATGGTTCAATCGATCACTAAGTTATCGTTGAATGTGTGGGAGCCATTATGGATATCCAGATCCCTCTATTGGTTATTGGTCGGAGAGGAGTCTCGACCATGTCTGCATAGTTCACGAACCGTAGGGTGACACACTTAAGGTTTGATGTCGTTTTAAGTAGATATGGAATATGGAATGGAGTTCGAATTTTGTTCGGAGTCTCAGATGAGATCCAGGACATCACGAGGAGGTCTGGAATGTTCCGGAGAATAAGATTCATATATAGGAAGTCACTTTCCAAGTTTGGAAATGATCCGGTGCATTTATGGAAGGTGCTAGAATGTTCTAGAACCTTCCGGATGACATCACCATGAAAGGTGGAGTCCCGGTTGGACTCCACCAAACCCAACCAGCCAACCAAGTGGGAGGGCGGAGTCCATGGAGGACTCCACCTCCTTGGCCGGCCAACAAAGGGGGAAGGGGAGAGTCCCTGTCCCTCTAGGTTTTGTCCATATGGCAGTTTTTGAATTGGGGTCTTATTCGAAGACTTTGGGCAAACCCTTGGGGTTCCACCTATATAATGAGGAGGAGAGGGAGGGGGCAGCCTTGTACTTGGCCGCACCACCATAGGGAGGCCCCTGGCCGGCGCCCCTACCCCCTCTCTCCCAAACCCTAGCACACCTCCCTCCTCATACACCTCCCGTAGCGCTTAGGTGAAGCCCTGCCGGAGTTCTCCACCACCACCGCCACCACGCCGTCGTGCTGTCGGGATTCCGAGGAGGATCTACTACTTCCGCTGCCCGCTGGAACAGGGAGAAGGACGTCGTCATCAACACCGAACGTGTGACCAAGTACGGAGGTGCTGCCCGACTGTGGCACCGTCAAGATCTTCTACGCGCTTTCGAAAGTGGCAAGTGATCGACTTCTGCAACAAAGAGATCTAATCCCGTAGGCTTTAGAAATCTTCGAGGGTTAGTCTCATGATCTTCTCGTTGCTACCATCTTCTAGATTGGATCTTGGCTTGTTATTCGTTCTTGCGGTAGGATTTTTTTCTATGCTACGAATTCCTTCAGTTAATTGGGTAATTAGTGTCAAAATTGACAAAATAGGGGGTAAAAACGGAATTCTCTCTCTTCACAATGTATTTGTTTTATATCGTAGCTGTTGATATAATTTTCTATATGTTTGGTCAAACCTAGTAAAGTTTGGCCAATGACTAATTTTGTAAGCATTATTCATTGGAGTGGAGATAGTCGGAGCTTGTTTACAACCATTGGCTGAGAATGAGTTGAGGCATACATCCCATATAATATAGCACCATATTTGGAGAAGCATTTCGTTGCACATTATTCTTGGGCTCTTATTATACTTGCATCAAACACAGTGACCATACGTCACGTTTATTATCAAGCTAGGGGTGCATGCATGCATGCCCAGGCAACATTCGAGTAAGGAGAGTTCTAGCTTAGTAAGGAATAGCCCTCGAGCCGGCAGATGACTGGCAACTGCGCTGCGATCTGCCGCGCCGTAGCGACCACCTCCAGTTGTATCTTCAGGCGGGCTGCCTGCTGGTCGGTGCCAGAAATAGATGGAGATGAAGACCCACCGAATCCCGTCTGACTTTGTTTGCCGCAGTACTGACCTTGTACCTCCTGTTGTGGCATGGTCTCGCCCATCTCATGTTGGGTTGGCTGCACGGCTTGGCTGTAAATGTCGTTGTGCACGTGGGAGGGATCCTGGCTTCCCTGCTGCTGCTTCATGGTCGACTCACCGAAGGACAGTTCTCCCTGCTGTTGTGGTGGGAAAGCTTCGCTGGTGGAGGATGTCCCTTGCTCTTGATGTTGTGCGGCCTCGCCGGATGACTCTTGTCCGGCTACTAGCTTGCCCTGTTCAATGGAGCCAAAGGGCTTCTGTTGTTGCTGGTGAGTAAAAGTTTGGCCGGGGCGGTATGACCCTGGCTGTTGCTGATGCGGAAATGTTTGGCTGGGGCAATAGGATCCTGGTTGTTGCTGCAACGGAAAAGATTGGCCGGGGAGGTACCACCCTTGCCCTGGCTGCTGCGGGAAAGTTTGGCCGGGGAGGTACCACCCTTGTCCTGGCTGCTGCGGGAAAGATTGGCCGGGGAGGTACCACCCTTGCCCTGGCTGCTGCGGGAAAGATTGGCCGGGGAGGTACCACCCTTGCCCTGGCTGCTGCGGGAAAGATTGGCCGGGGAGGTACCACCCTTTCCCTGGCTGCTGCGGGAAAGATTGGCCGGGGAGGTACCACCCTTGCCCTGGTTGCTGCGGGAAAGATTGTCCGGGGAGGTGCCACCCTTGCCCTGGCTGCTGCGGAAAAGTCTGGCCGGGGAGGTACCACCCTTGCCCTGGCTGCTGCGGAAAAGTTTCGCTAGGTTGGAACGATCCTCCTCCGAGTGGTACCACGGATTGATGCTCGTATTGGCTCACGATCTGGCGGATGGCGGTGGCAAGGCACTCGCGGCTAATGTCCCGGAGCTGCAGGCAGCATTGCGCCTGCACCCAGTTGGGGGTGAGAGCTTGTGGCGAGAGGAAGAAGGGGCTCTGAGTGGCTAGCTGCTGGTCCACGACTCGCCGGCACGCCTCGAGTGAGCTCTGCTGGAGCTGAAGTTGGCACGGCAGCTGCTGGACATTATGCCCTTGAGCGGTGGAGGGCAGCCGCAGGATGTTATCCCCTTCAGCGGCGGAATGGGCTAGGAGGACTGCGAGGACCACCGCGAAGAAGGCTAACCTAGCCATTTTGTGTGGACTGCTAATGATTAACCTCTTGTTTGTAGAGCTCAATGCTCTTGGTGATGATGAGATTGTGGAGATTGGTTGGGTTTTTATAGGAACGAGGTGAAGGTTCAGGAACTTGGTTGTGTGCACGGCGAGGTTAGCTAACATTTAGAAGCAGCATGATCAGACAAAATCAGTTGGAGAGGCGCAGGAGCACAATGCTTCCAAGAGTTAAAAAGTAGAGAGGATTTGGAGTTTGTAAAACAGAATTTTGGACCATCTGCCAATTTTGTGTTATCTGTCTAATCCTTGCAGCAAGACATCTTATACATACGCCTAAAAACCCTTATTAGGCCAGCTCACACATATGCCTCGAACTAGCATAGCCACCTTTCTCAAACAAATGGCATCCGTCAAATTGTATTCTGTTAGTTAGCTCTAGCTTTCGTAAGCCAAGATCTAATAGCTCCGGCAGCTTCAGTTGAGCACTGCCTTGAACTGCAGCGCATCTATACGATGCAAGCTTCAATTAGGAGGTCTTCGGCTTTTCATGGAATTTGTTTCTTTGCCATTGATACGTTTCTGATTTTAACCATGCATGTATTAGTACTATTCCGGTTTTTCCAATACTATCTTTTATACTACTCCAGTTTTAGGCGGCAGTATTATTTCGTACAACCCCTTAGATCCACAAAAAACCCTCATCTGACATTAGGAATATTCTTCCTGTGTTCCCTTTATAAAACGTTTTGGCAGGTTAAATTTGCTTGCCAAATGTCTTGTAGAAAGAAACGGAGGAGTAGATTCTAAAGGCTAAGGATATATCCCTGTCCACGCATGTGGTGTAAATAAAGTCGGTAACAAAGGAATTCATGTCTTTATGATCGTTATTTGGCATGAACGAACATACACATCACACTTATTATCGGGGCTAACACGTTGCATAGATCACTCAGCTAGCCTAATACTGGTCGGCGGAGAAGACGCTGCACTCCATGGGCTCAATCTGGCACCCGATCGGTAGCCCGGCCGCGTACCGGCGCCCCTTCATAAGCCCCACGCGACCGACCTGCCGGGACAAAATCTCTCCTTGCTGACGCCTTGACGTCTCACCGTAGAGCACAGCTTCTCCATGTTGTCCCACCTCCCCCTGCTGCTGCCGTGGGGGCCTCTCGTGGCGGAGCACCTGTCCTTGCTGATCGCAACCTCCTCCCTGCTGATGGTGTTCTGCTGTCTCGCCACCGCAGTATCCCTGCTCCGGCTGCTCCCCCGGCGAGCCGCGGCGCCCTTGTCCCAGCGGCGGCATGGCCTGCTCGTAGTCCCTCACCATGCCACGAATGGCGGAGCAGCGGCACCCGCGGCTGACGCCCTGGAGCTGCCGGCAGCAGCGCTCCCTGGTGTCCCACTCCTTCTGTAACGGCCGGACGCTGACGGCACCCTCGTGCCCGCCACCGGTCAGATGCTGGTGCAGGATCTGCTGACACGCGTGGAGCGGCTTTTCCTTGACCTCGCGCCGGCACTGCATGTCCCTGAAGCTCTGCTCGGATACCCCTTGGGCGACGGAGACGGCCATCAGGGCCGCAAAGAACACCGCGAGGAAGACGAACTTGCCCATATTTTTCAAGCTAGCTAGCTTGTTTTTCTTGTTTTTGGTATACTTGAATACTTGGTGCTGAGGTTATGTGCCGAAGACGATGGAATTTTATAGGACGAGGTGATGGTTCGGTACAATGCATATGGTTGTCTACACGTTAATCAGCTAAGCTAGTTGGGTTGAAGAAGTTTTAGTTGAAGTGCAGGATTGCAAATTTGCAATGCTTGGAAGAGTGAGGGTGCAAACCATTGATCAGGGACTTCACGTTGTCAGTTTTGGTAAGGTAAAAAAAGGCTTGCATTATCTCTCAGATACGATGTCCGAAGTGTATGAGGTTGTGTAGAGTGTGAAGCTGGAAAAGATTGTTAGGATTTAATTAGTTCAATAATTAGGACTCCATCTCCTGGACCCTCACTCATAGCGGCACCTACACCACCGTTTCAGCCTACAAGGCCCAGTTCATGGGATCAGTTCCTTGCTCCTTCAAGAACATTGTTTGGAAAGTGTGGGCCCCTCCAAAATGCCGCTTCTTCGCCTGGCTGGCTGTCCAGAATAGGCTTTGGACCTCTGACCGCCTTGCGATCCGTGGTTGGCCTCACCAGCCAACCTGCCAACTCTGCAAGTGTCAGCCCGAAACTGCTAGGCACATTCTTTTTGAGTGTCGCTACTCCAAGCGCGTTTGGCAGCAAGCCGCCAGCTGGCTTTCCTGCCCATCGTTGTTGTATGATCTGGGGTCGGGCCGCGAGACCGTCCTGCATTACTGGCATGCTATCACGGGGTCGCCGACCGCCCACCCGCAGGGGCTAAAAACTGCGGTAACCCTCATAACTTGGGAGCTATGGAAGGAAAGAAATGACAGGATTTTCAACAACAAGGCCTCCATGCCCATGGCCGTCGTGGATAAGATCAAGGAAGAGAGCAAGATTTGGATTTTGGCGGGTGCTAAACATCTGGCGGATATAGTTTCTTAATTAGTTGTTTTCTTTTTTTTCGGATGGCCTAGGCCCCTGTATTTGCTCCTTCTATATCAATATAAAAGGCAAAGCTTTTGCCTAGCTTCAAAAAAAAAAAATTAGTTCAATAATTAAAGGGATAATCCTCCCTATGTAATATCCTGTGCGGTTGCTTCGGCAACCGTCACGGTGCTCCCACGAGTAGAAACCGTCCCCGACGGTTGATTTGTAAGGCGACGTTTCACCTTGTATAAATAGTTGTTCATCAATGGAATAAACACTGATTGATTCATTGTCTCTCTCGCTCGATTCTCTCCCGATTACTCAAAACACGTTATCAGCACGCTCTACATCTGAGCGATTCGAGATCGAGAAGAATAGGAGGAGAAGAACAGAGGAAAAGGTGAGAATCGGAACCATGCCTCGAGTTCCGATGTACCTGCTTCTTCGCCTCCTTCGCGCCGAAGGCCGTGGTCGTCGCTTCGTCGCTCGCCACCGCCGCCATGGTGTGGGACTGTGGGAGGAATCCGGCGCTTCCAGCGCCATGTGCGCGACGACCTCCGCCGCTTCCGGCGTGGAGGTTGGAACCGCCAGGACTTCCGTCGCCATCACCGGAACGGCGCGGGGCTCTCGAACCAGCCGGTGCAGCCGCCGGCGCCTCTCCAGCCCGTCGTGCCCGACTGGCTTCTCGCCGGTCCGGCCTCACCAAGCCTTGACGCCGACGAGAACATCGACCCGGCGCTGGCTGCTCCGCCGCCGCCGTTCTGGTGCCCGGTGCATGGCTGGGTAGTATGCCCCCTGCACCAGTACGACTTCGCCATCCACGACGCACCGCTGCAGCCTCCGACCCGAGCGGTTGTTGAAGCAGAAGCCGGCGCGCCGCTCACGAGGTCGCCGACGGTGGCACGCGCACCGGACGCGCCCCTCGTGCAGGTTCGCGACGGCGACGCGCTCGCCTTCGTCTCCGCACCAACCGGGGCCTCCGTCTTCGCCTTCGGCTCCGGCGTGAAAGGCTCCTCCAACCACGCGGTTGTCGATGTCGACGCCGTCGCGCCGCGCCTGCCGTCCCCGACGCCGGCCACCCCTCCGCCTTCACCGCCCACTGGGGCTCGTCGCCGTCTCAGGGCCCTTGGCGCCCCGCTGGTGAGCTCGCCGTCGAGCCGCCGCTAAGGCACATGGAACCCTGCGGCGCTCGGGCTCACGAACCGCGTTGCAAATGGAGTCTCCAACGGCGTGGCTTCCAGCCACGGCCTCCTTGGTGGTTCCTCCTCCGAGGAAGACGACGGAGCGCCTGGTCCCTCTGCCCGTCGCCGGTGATTGCATATGCGGATGGCAGGCCTCAGTGTGTAGGAATTGGGGATCGAGAGCCTGGGACTTGTTCCTCTCTCTCCTTATCTCTTCGACTGACCACTGACCAGCAGAGTGCATACGTGCCATGTGCATGCGGCACAACAGCAGACTTTCGGTCTATTTAACTAGCAACTTACTTTATTGCTTCGTCAGTACTAGTTCAACTTATTAGAGCATCTCCAGTCGCGTCCCCCATAGCGTCCCCCAAAGAGATTTGGGGGACGCTGGCCAAAAAAACGTTCCAGTCGCGTGCCCCAAAGGCTGCTTCGGTCCGGACGTGCTCCAAATGTTGTTCGGCGTCTCTAGCCCATCCCCTGTGTATAGAGTCTCTACCGGGGACGTCAGACACGACTTCTACACTTACTTTTTGTTTGGAGGTCGCGTTTGGGGGACGTGGCTAGAAAAGGGACCTTCTCCAAACAAAAATTTTATCCGGACGTCCCCCAAACGACTAATCCGGCGCTTTGCTCGGACATCGTTTGGGGGACGCGACTGGAGATGCTCTTAGCAAACTAATCTGTTAACAGTAGTTCTAGCAGTAATTTATTCCTGTTTGGACCTGTTTAATTCAGTACATGTATCCAGTACTGTTTTCTGTTGAGTACAGTTGTATTCCAGATGTTGTTGTAATATATTTCCACGTTTGTCACGGTGTTGAGATTAATTACATCTATTGCAATTGAGATTTTAAATTTCTTGCAAAATAAGAAATCAATTCATCGTATCAATTTAGATTTTGTCTTGATACGAACACGAATTGATATGCAAAATTTGAAGTGATTTTCTCAAATTGATGTTTTGGGATCACAAGGTGGTGTGTAGATCTACTGCATTGCAGATTATCTACCACTACTAATTAAGCCTACATTTTGTCATGATTGACATTTTGATTGCTTAAAGTGCTCTCCCATACATGTTATTAAGTTATGACACAAGGTACTAGAAATATGAGTATCTACTGATTTTATCAGATTATACTCTCTAGTGCTGAGAGATGGACCCTGAAATTTTCTTTGGGGAGTATCTACAACGTGTAATACTTAACAATTTGAAGTTCACACTAATGGTTTCAAGCCCACAACTTGAAATATCATTAATTTTGCATAGTTCATTCCAACATCACCATGATGGATTTCAATATTCTCTGGTGCGATGTTGCAATAGAACATAAGTATTATTGTCAGTTATATTGTATCAGCACTTTGATATAATAGAGATTGTGTACTATATATTCAAATAAGGTTTTCTCACTGAAAATTCTTCATTTTTATATATAGTTCTCTACGGGAACAATCCGATGGAAGAGGAATTATGCCTTGTGGACAGTGCTACCACAAACTCCATACTGAGGGAGTTGAAATATTTCCAAACTCTGAAAAAGATGAATGGTGATATTTTGACTATCGCTGGACGCGATACGGTAATTGTTGGCACTGGACGTGCCATATTTACCCTCCCAAACAGTACACAAGTGATACTTGAGGATGCCTTGTTGTATCCCGATTCTTCACGTACCTTAATCAGTTATCGAGATATCCGTAAGAATGGTTTTTACATCGAAACCCATGAAGATAACAAAGAGGAGTATCTACTCTTCACAAAAGATTACGGATATGGCAAGAAAGTACTTGAAAAAATTTCTTCTATGTCGTCCGGATTGTACTATACGTACATCAAGCCCGTAGAACATGTTGCTTACAAGGTAATTTTCCAGAATGTTGACGCATTCCAAACCTGGCATGATCGCCTAGGCCATCCCGGCATCGGGATGATGAGGAAGATTACTAGCAATTTCATTGGTCACAATTTGCATGAGTCCAAATTTTCTCAGTTATCGGATTTTGTGTGCACATCATGTGCCACGGGAAAGCTTATTTTGAGGTCTTCGCACCTCAAGATACAAGCTGAACCACTTCAATTTTTTGAACGAATTCAAGGAGACATTTGTGGTCCCATCCAACCATTATCTGGACCATTTCGGTATTTCATGATTTTAATTGACGCATCTACACGATGGTCACATGTGTGCCTTCTATCCACACGAAACCATGCATTTGCCAAGATAATGAGGGAAGTAATTAAGTTACAGGCCCATTATCCGGAAAGTCGAATTAAATCAATTCGCATGGACAACGCTGCAGAATTCTCTTCACGTGCCTTCAATGATTATTGCATGGCCCTGGGGATTGAAGTTCAGCACTCTGTTCCATATGTCCACACTCAAAATGGTTTGGCTGAATCCCTTATTAAGAGGATCAAACTCATTGCAAGACCTTTGTTAATGAATTGCAGCTTGCCAACCTCGTGTTGGGGTCACGCAGTTTTACACGCTGCGGACTTAACACAATTGCGACCTACTGCATACCACAGTACTTCCCCTCTGCAATTGGTACGTGGAAATCCACCCAGTATTTCCCATCTGCGTAAGTTCGGATGTGCTACATACATCCCGATCTCACCACCCCAGCGGACATCCATGGGCCCACATAGGAAACTGGGGATCTATGTGGGGTACAAATCGCCGTCGATTATTAAGTACCTGGAACCCCTTACTGGGGATCTATTCACAGCCCGTCACGCTGATTGCATATTTGACGAGGAACACTTTCCGGCATTAGGGGGAGTTTTCTAGTACCAGAAAGAATGCCCGGAAATTGATTGGAATGCTCTTGCCATTTCAGCCTCCGATCCACGTACCCAAGAGACCGAACTCCAAGTTCGGAAAATCATAAATTTGCAACATCTTGCAAATAATCTGCCGCATTCATTTACCGATCTAAAAGGTGTCACAAAATCCTTGAATCCGGCCGGAAATGCGCCCGAAAGAGTGGAGGTACCAACTAAAACCACTCAACTACCCGTTCCCAAAAAGAGGGGGAGTAGTACGGCCTCTGACCAGGATCCTGCTTCTCGCAAGAAGCAAAGGAGAGTGAGGAGAAACTCCTCAAAGTCAGTAGATGCAAGTCAACTCAACGTTGACAAACACCTTATGGGTAGTATACACCCAGTGGAAGGACAACCTCCACAACCCAGCTCCAGCTTGCACACACTGGCTGGGACATCGGAACACCTAGACTCACGCGTATTGGAAAATCACGAAGAGTTATTAACGGTGCACGAGATATCCATCAACTATATCGATTCTGGAGAATCATCTAACCGTAAGTCTACGATTGTCGACACTTATTTTTCTGCTACAATTGCAAATACCCTTCTTAATGATCATGATCCAAGGACTATCGTTGAGTGTGAAAAACGCTCCGACTGGCCTCAATGGAAGGATGCAATACAAGCGGAATTAGCCTCGCTTAATAAAAGGAAGGTATTCACAGAAGCAATACCTACACCTCCCAGTGTTTTCCCTGTGGGATTCAAATGGGTTTTCCTCCGGAAACGGAATGAGAACAATGAGGTGGTGAGATACAAGGCAAGGCTCGTAGCACAGGGTTTCACGCAGAGACCCGGCATTGATTTCAATATTCTCCAGTTATGAGTGGTATCACTTTCCGATATCTAATATCTTTGGCAGTGCAAAATCGTCTATCTATGCAGTTGATGGACGTCGTGACCGCATATCTTTACGGTTCACTAGATTCGGACATTTACATGAAGGTTCCAGACGGAATCTCTGTCCCGGATGCAAGCGCAAAACGCAACATGTACTGTGTAAAACTGAACAAGTCTCTATACGGCTTGAAACAGTCGGGACGGATGTGGTACAACCGACTTAGTGAGTTCCTTCTTCGCAAGGGTTAAGCCAATAGTGATGATTGCCCATGTGTCTTCATCAAGAAGTCCTCTTCAGGATTTTGCATCATTTCAGTGTACGTCAATGATCTCAACATCATTGGCAACACACAAGATATTGATGAAGCACGCAATCATCTAAAGACAGAATTTGAGATGAAGGATTTGGGTCAAACCAAATTTTGCTTGGGTCTCCAACTCGAGCACCTTCCCTCAGGAATAATGGTACACCAAGCTGCCTATATCCAGAAAATATTGGAGAAATTCAATATGGACAAATCCTATCCATCTAAAACTCCCATGGTGGTTTGATCTCTAGACGTAGAGAAAGATCCGTTCAGGCCGAGGGATGATGGAGAAGAGATGTTGGGACCCGAGGTTCCATATCTCAGTGCCATTGGAGCGCTTATGTATCTTGCAAATTGTACGAGACCTGACCTCGCGTTTGCAGTGAATCTACTTGCTAGACACAGCGCAGCTCCCACCAAACGTCATTGGATGGGAGTCAAGAATTCTTTCGATATCTCCAAGGCACAAAGGATCTTGGCCTATTTTTTCAGTTTCAGAGAAATCTGGACACCAATATGATTGGATACACAGATGCTGGCTATTTATCTGATCCCCATAATGCCAGATCACAAACCGGTTTTGTGTTCCTACATGGTGGAACTGCAATATCATGGAAGTCTTCGAAACAGACTCTAGTTGCAACATCCACCAATCATTCTGAAATAATCGCATTATATGAGGCATCACGCGAATGTGTGTGGCTTCGCAGGATGATAAACCGCATACAACAATCATGTGGAATTGGTTCTATCGAATCACCTACCATTATCTACGAAGATAATGCAGCTTGTGTTGCACAGATGCAAACAGGATACATCAAGAGCAATATCACTAAGCATATTGCCCCTAAGTTGTTTTATCCCCATGAACTCCAAAAGGGTGGGGAAATAAACATCTTGCAAGTCAAATCATGCGATAACCTCGCTGATCTATTCACAAAGTCTCTACCAACTTCAACGTTCCAGAAATATATTCATGGAATTGGTATGCGACGACTTCGGGATTTGCAAGAGTTAGGGGGAGTATCTTCCTGAACTATTCCTGTTCAAAGCATCATATTACACTCTTTTTTCCTTTATGAGTTTACTTTTCAGGTTCTCATTAAGGTTTTTAATGAGGTAATATCAACACAAGATTATATGTCATACTTTCTTTTTTCCCCACCGGGGTTTTTAGGGAAGTATACACGACATATTTATTGCCCTCTAAATTCTATGGATATACTTCATGTTGAGTTAACGGAGGCAATAATCATTATATGTTGGATCATTTTCTCCTTATTTTCGAACAGGGTTTGAAGGAGTTTTACCAGCATATCCAACACTACTTCTCACATTTTTCCCACAGGGTTTTTGGAGAAGATTATTCCAAGGATGTTCAATCGCAAGTACAAGGAAGGATTAGGGGGAGTGTTAGGATTTAATTAGTTCAATAATTAAAGGGATAATCATCCCTATGTAATATCCTGTGCGGTTGCTTCGGCAACCGTCACGGTGCTCCCACGAGTAGAAACCGTCCCCGGCGGTTGATCCCGAAACGCCGCCTCCTGATATGTCGGTTTGTAAGGCGACGTTTCACCTTGTATAAATAGTTGTTCATCAATGGAATAAACACTGATTGATTCATTGTCTCTCTCGCTCGATTCTCTCCCGATTACTCAAAACAAAGATGAGGCTGGGGTTTATTGTTGCACCACGTGGATGTTGAATGTTTGCGTGTGCTGTTATGTACGGCGAGTTTCATAGAAGATATATATCTGGAGAATAGTTTGTTGTAGAGATTGAGATTGTGGCAACAGAGAGAAAATAAAGTTTGGAGCTTTGCTAAACTGTCCCTCTAGGCGTTAATTTTAGGATGAGCTGGAAAGTTGTTTTTAATTGTCATTTCTATCATGCACCGATGGATATACTCGATCGGCATGGAACGTGTTTTGCACTAGTATTGATGATGGTGATTGTATATCCACTTAACTATCTTTTTTGGAAAACGCTTCGGATCCCACGGCCCTATATGGGCCTTCTTTTTTCGGCCCAAAACTGAAGAGTGTTGTCTTTTTTAAAATAAATCTACAGTATTGTTTTCATATTGGTAACAATTAGATAAAAATTGTTGTAAAATCACACGATCTTTTTTGTAAGATTTTTCTAAGTAATATGTTACGAAAATGTGTGTTTCTTAATATGTTGTAAATGCATGGCTCTTCTGTTGTAATCATTTGTGATTTTTGGTGTAACTGTTTTAGTCATGGGCACCTTTTTTTTCATAGAGATGTTGTATATGTTCGTTAGTTTTGTAATAATTGCGTATAAAAGTTATAGAGAAAGCATGTCAG
This sequence comes from Lolium rigidum, assembly GCF_022539505.1. Lineage (NCBI taxonomy): Eukaryota > Viridiplantae > Streptophyta > Magnoliopsida > Poales > Poaceae > Lolium > Lolium rigidum. The sequence continues at coordinate 243,619,545 of NC_061511.1, forward strand.
AGATATTGTAATGTTTACCTGGGCGTTTTCCATAAATTATTTTGTTGTAATCGTTTATAATTTTTGGTAAAATAAATGATGATTTTTGTTGTAATTGGATGTATATAAAATGTGTTATTTTAAACCAATTTTTCACATTCATGAACACATGTTTTTTTGTTGTTATAGATTTTGATTTTTTTATTGTAATTGATGTCAATTTTTGTTGTAAACCAACCTATAGCAAAACAATTGTTGTTTAACTACTTTTTTATAAGACTATTTGTTTACATTTTTTGTAATTTTTGTTGTTGTAATAGTACATATATTTTGTAAGCGAGTGAAAGATTTGTTGCAATACTACATATGAGACTCGGATTTGTTGTAGAGTGGCAGTTTTGTTGTAAATATTGAGAAGGTCAGGCCCAAAAAAATATTCCCTTTCGGGTTAACTGGGGGATGTAAGGACTGCGGGTTAAGTTTACAAAAATTAGGGGGCAAAACGAAAAAATTGTATCACGGTTAATTTTGTACGTCGGATTGCGATCGGATGGCGCGGAGGACAACCGGTTTTTTGTACCAAATTCGTTGCCCGACGCCCAGCATTACCCATCTTTTTTGTACTATATAGGGCTTCGCAACAATTTTCGAGATTTCCTATATATCTACAACGAACTTGATTGTGCTTTCCGCATTATCTAATCACACCACATCGTTGTATGTGTTTGTTTTAACATGGAAAGGTTTCCAAGAACAGATAATTTGTGTTTGTAGGAATAATCTCTAATACTATATGGACTCTAATGTTGATGGTGTGGTGACTATTCCAAAAGTAGCGGATCTATAATTCTTATAAAACAAAACCCCACTAAGTGCATTTAATATTGTTCTATCTTAACCTGCAAGGTATCCACATCACCTACTTCCTTAACCAATCATTTGTCCACCTCATCCCACTAATAGTAGTCCTTATTTATTATCTATATCTACATGCAAGATATTTAGATTATCTATTTTTAACTATTAAACTAGTAATGCCATTATTTTTATTTGCTGCTCGCTTGATAACATCGCACCCTCGTGCTATATCATTACATAGTTAAATCATGTGCAACTTGAACACCAAATAGTTTTGGCAACCAAATAAACTCTTTGCGAATTAAAGTCAGTGTTAATTATGAGCTCTTATATACATAACCATACATGATATCTTTTTAAACGTAATGCCGCAATGTGCATGCATTTTTTCATGCAAGACATCCATATCAGTTGGTTCTATAGTCGGTTGATTTCACCTTATATAAATCAATCACGTACATTTCTGAAATATAACAATCTTGGAATTTTTTAATACTTATCCATTTCATGGCTATTAAATTTAGTGCCTTAGTTACTATGGCCAACGAAATATTGCATATTCTATAAACCAAATTTTATGTGTTTTATTAGATTTCTTAAAGAGATATCTGCTGCAACGCGCGGGGTATCGTTCTAGTTTCCAAGGTAGCTAACCTCTATGCACCATATGTTCACGTGAAATCCCACATCGGGAGGGGAGGTGGTCTTATTTCTCTAACCAGTGCCACGTGTACTACATGTATACTAATATTATGCAACTTGTAGTTACATAGAAATACGAGAAAAAAGGATGAGAGATCATAGGACAAGAGGGAGATGATGAACACATTTACTATATATCAAAGCTGACCCCTTTGCTTAAATTTTAGCTACTCCCTGCGTCTCAGTTTACTAGTCTTCCCATACATCATAGGAGTAGTATTTAGGTATTGTTCATGGTAGTTCTTTGGCATATCAAAATTTGACACGTCAAGGATTTTCAGTGCAGACCACTACCTTCTCATACTATTAAGTTTTATCGAGCAAGAACAATAGAAGAGTTAGAAGTTGGCTATATGTTTTTGTCATGTCATCTATAGTCTACTTGTAGTTAGTCCATACAATAGTTAGATATAAATATGAAATACTTTATATACATATGACCGAAAATACTTGCAATTGACGAAATCGGTGCAACAACAATGAAGACAAGGAACATTATACATCAGGAAGTGCTTTCTTGTAGCTAATATCTCCACCCACAGTTTGGTGAAACTATCTTTCTATCGTACAGGTGGCATGTACACTCTACTCCTTTTGTAATAACAATAGTTGTTCTGTATGTCAAATAATATGTGGTTAATTTCACTAGCACGTGATGATAGCTATGTTGTTGATATGGAGTCTCTTTTTGGCTTATTTGTCCATGGAAATGCCATAGAATGTACTGTCTTCATATTTTTCTGATTTTGAAAACTGTTATGTACTATTTATATCAAGCTACTTGATCCCTGAGTACTCACATCGATATAACTTATCAATAATGCCAACGGGCGCGGCGTGTCGCCGCGCGCAACTTCCTAGTTACATTAAAACTGAGATAGGTGCGCTTTCACTGGAGTTATGTGAGAACCGGAACTTAACTTTCCGACCCTCCTGTGTTACTCGTCAATCTCAAGATCAATGTTGACGACACAGCGAAATGTATATCATTACAGACGTACAAAAAAAAATTAATTACAAAGTTTGAATAGCCACATAGTGTGACATTCATTACAATCAGAAAGCACAACGGATAAATAAAACGCGAAGTGACTCCATCTCAGGCACAAGCAGTTGATGTAGTCCATGAGGCCTCACTCTTCAATGTCGTTGTAGTTGTCGTAGGTCTTCCTTGTCTTTGTAGTACTATGGATATCAATAAAAGTATTGCCATGAGTACATAGAGTACTCAACACATCCCCTCGATGCAAGACCTAATATATCTACCTGAGGCTTCAACGGAAGGTTGTATGGTTCTTTTGCATAAAAGCCAATTTTATTTGCAATACAATTGATAAAGGCATTTTAGACGAAAACATGTTTATAATGAGCGTAATATTTCTCATCAATGTAATTGCCCTTGACAACCCACTTATCTCATATGATTCAGATTCCAGGGGAAAGGAGGAATGTAGAGAGAGAGGCAAAGAGGAAAATAGCAAAACAAGTTCTTGTATGTCAAGAAGGATTCATGTGTCGTCCATGACCGTGGACATGGCTATTCGAATAGTTTTAACTCTACAGAGGTTGTACACTTTTCCCACACGACACAACCCCGTCTTGTTGCCCACCAGCCGTTGCTGATTTAATACACACCAATTGGTGTACCGACAGAGGGATCATGACAAGGTCTTTTAGCTAGATCCCCCAAAGATGTGACATGCCCATCGGGTCTAGCGCACGGTACTGAGAGTACGTCCCCAAACCGGTCCCCCCATCTGTGCCGAAGGTTCTCCCGTAGTCACCCACCTCATCTGCGGTACGGCAACATCAACACATAAGGCTGACTAACTTACTTAACCAGGGCAATGCCCATATAGCATGTGGTTGTACGGTTGTCATAATCTTCAAATCCAAGACTTATTAGGACCCTTAAGCGGCACGAATGACGGATTGCTTCCTCCAGCTTGTGAAGGGCAGCCAATCGCTCCTTCAACATTTGATTCAGCTGTCGCCCGTGCCATGTCTAGATGGTAGGTTTCACCCAGAGTAGAAGAGAGAGTAGAGGAAGCAATGACGGCTAAGCAGCCTAGCTCAACGAGCTCAATAACTTTCAAAAGGGTATGTTTGCCCTGAAGGTCGATCAATTCCTTCGAAGAGGCAATAGGAAGTATCCTAATGATTATTTAGCATGCTAAGCATTCTTTACTCTACCAGGATTATATATAATCTCTACTAAGGGTATCAAGTAAGAGGCGACAAGCGAATCAGGGTTGGAGTGTCAATCAACATACTAGCTACTGGAATAAAATAACATATAATTTTAAAACATAAAATTGCATGCAATTTGTAAAGCTGGGATAAACATGATGAGAGGGCATGCCTTCGTTGATGAATCCTCCGTCTTTTCTCAAGAACCTGATTATGTCCACGTCCAACCTCGCCACTCCCTACCATTAAGAATACCAATAAATACCAATAAATAACAACCAATAAATACCAAAATAATAATCACAAAAAGCGAATGAAATACAATTAAGAATTAAGGGGCGGGTAGGTGTCGAATAAGATAGGACAACTTGGATGAAATTGAGAAAGTGAGTTGTAACTCAAATGAGAACCAACTAGAATGGGTAAGATTCTACGATAGATTATCGGGATAAAATCTACGATAAGATATCGGCAGATGGCGTGATATAACTAGGTACCTACATATCGATGATCTAAGGGTTATTGTATAGTTGGTCACCGCTATGTTACATACCGAACCTGCACTACACAATATAGCATAATAGATAACTAGCAAACTTGTAAGTAGTACATACAAATAAACCATGCTATAATCAAACACTAATTATCATGCATACTAATGATATAAACAATAGCAAAGATTATCTAACATGCTATCATAGTCATATAAGCAAGACGAAGGCTCAGGTAAACATACATCATAAAACAACAAGAAAAGCAAGCTAAAGCTAATACTATGAATTGCATCACGCTAGTGAACCATAGATGTACACCACAATACATAAAAGTAACACCCAATGATAAGCTACTACCATAATTATACTTTAAATATCATGGGTCAATAACTAAGCATGGTGTAAAAAAATATCCAACATATGAATCATGCATGTCAAAGAAAGGTATGAAACTAACATATGATCTAAAAATAAAGGGCAACAAATGACAAAGTATGTATACTACTATTAATAAGCATACTAACACAAGCATAATATAGCACAGCATAATCAATACTGAGCAAGGTCATAGCATAGCACTATATGAATAAGCATGAATAATAAACCAGTTAAAACAACACATATGTAATAACACGAAAAGATAGCTATGTATAGTAATATTACACCAAATAGGTGTATGCATTGTAGGATAACGTTGCATAGAAAACAAAAATTTTCCTACCGCGAACACGCAATCCAAGCCAAGATGCAATCTAGAAGACGGTAGCAACGAGGGGGTATCGAGTCTCACCCTTGAAGAGATTCCAAAGCCTACAAGATGAGGCTCTTGTTGCTGCGGTAGACGTTCACTTGCCGCTTGCAAAAGCGCGTAGAAGATCTTGATCACGATCGGTTCCGGCGCCACGAACGGGCAGCACCTCCGTACTCGGTCACACGTTCGGTTGTTGATGAAGATGACGTCCACCTCCCCGTTCCGGCGGGCAGCGGAAGTAGTAGCTCCTCTTGAATCCGACGAGCACGACGGCGTGGTGTCGGTGGCGGTGGAGAATCCCGGCGGAGCTTCGCTAAGCGTGCGGGGAAGAAGGAGGAGTGGGGCGGCTAGGGTTTGGGGAGAGGGGGTGGCCGGCCTCCAAGGGGTGCGGCCAAGGTGGTGGCTTTTGTGTGTCCGGCCCTCTCCCCTATGCCCCTCATTATATAGGTGGAACCCAAGTGTTGGTGTCCAAGTTTTCGAATAAGACCCGAAACCAAAACCTTCCATAGGAGGGGGCAATCCTAGCCCAACTAGGACTCCCACCCAAAAGTGGGATTCCCACCTCCCATGGGGGGGTTGGCCGGCCCCCTATGGTGGAGTCCACTTGGGACTCCATCCCATCTAGGGCTGGCCGGCCATGGAGGTGGAGTCCCTTGTGGACTCCACCTTCCTTGGTGGTTTCTTCCGGACTTTTCTAGAACCTTCTAGAACCTTCCATAGAACCTTCCGCGACATTTTATTTCACATAAAATGACATCCTATATATGAATCTTATTCTCCGGACCATTCCGGAACTCCTCGTGATGTCCGGGATCTCATCCGGGACTCCGAACAAATATTCGAACTCCATTCCATAATTCAAGTACTACCATTTCAACATCCAACTTTAAGTGTGTCACCCTACGGTTCGAGAACTATGCGGACATGGTTGAGTACTCATTCCGACCAATAACCAATAGCGGGATCTGGAGATCCATAATGGCTCCCACATATTCAACGATGACTTTAGTGATCGAATGAACCATTCACATACATTACCAATTCCCTTTGTCTCGCGATATTTTTACTTGTCCGAGGTTTGATCTTCGGTATTACTCTATACCTTGTTCAACCTCGTCTCCTGACAAGTACTCTTTACTCGTACCGTGGTATGTGGTCTCTTATGAACTTATTCATATGCTTGCAAGACATTAGACGACATTCCACCGAGAGGGCCCAGAGTATATCTATCCGTCATCGGGATGGACAAATCCCACTGTTGATCCATATGCCTCAACTCATACTTTCCGGATACTTAATCCCACCTTTATAGCCACCCATTTACGCGAGTGGTGTTTGGTGTAATCAAAGTACCTTTCCGGTATAAGTAATTTATATGATCTCATGGTCATAAGGACTAGGTAACTATGTATTGAAAGCTTATAGCAAATAACTAAATGACGAGATCTTATGCTACGCTTAATTGGGTGTGTCCATTACATCATTCATACAATGATATAACCTTGTTATTAATAACATCCAATGTTCATGATTATGAAACTAATCATCCATTAATCAACAAGCTAGTTTAAGAGGCATACTAGGGACTTCTTGTTTGTCTACATATCACACATGTACTAATGTTTCGGTTAATACAATTCTAGCATGATATATAAACATTTATCATAAACATAAAGATATAAATAATAACCACTTTATTATTGCCTCTAGGGCATATCTCCTTCAGTCTCCCACTTGCACTAGAGTCAATAATCTAGTTTACATTTGTAAAGATAATCACCTTGGCCTTCTGGTGCTTTATCATGTATTGCTCACGGGAGAGGTTTTTAGTCATCGGATCTGACACGCTCGTAAACGTATGTATTTTGTAATTCATTTGCGTCTCAACGCATCACTCATTTCCAAATGAGTTGGCATTTAAATATGTTTGATCTTCTGGTGGAACCTTAATTCCGCTGTCTGAAATATGTCACTAATATTGTCACACACAATATAGCTTCAAAGTTCTGACTCTGTCGGAACTACACCAAGTTCTTAAAGAACCTCTTGACTTAACATCCTTTGTCATTGTCAAAATAATGACACATTCTGCCTTCTTTTGTAGAATCCGTCACAATATTTAGAACTCTTCTAAATCTAGCATAGACAACTTCTAGCTCATTGTGCTACCTTTTAAACAACACTTAGTCTAATTTGAGATTGAAATTATATTTTATATGTGACAAAACCAATATCGGTGTAACACCTTACAGCGATTTGTTTGTCATTTCTTCATACAAAAAATATATATATATATCCTTAGTTCTTCTAAAGTACTCAAGGATATTCTTATTGTCGTCCAATGATCATCATATGAATCATTCTGGTATATGCTCATAACACTTTATAGCACATGATATCCGATTGTGTACATATTATTCGTGATCTATAATCACTCATGTGTTTTTACTCATTGAGTGTCGGATACACTCAAGTCTTGTTAAACCTTCACATGACAAGAACATTTTCTTAATATTTCTATATTGAACTACTTCAATATCCATCATATGTACTTTGACTTAAACTTATTTATGTGTTTCAATCTATCTTCATAGATCTTGACACTAAATTTGTTTCGATCCATATCCTTTCATTGAAGTTAATTCTCAATGAAACCTTTTTAATCAAGTATATAATTACATCATTTATAACCAACTATATGTCACCTACATAAAGTATTATAAATGTGTCTTAGCGCTCCCACTTAATTTCTTGCAAATGCAAGCTTCTTCATCGTCTCCGATGAAATCAAAAACTCTTTGACTATTTCATCCGGTGAAGATTCCAACTCCGTGATACTTACTTCATCCAATTGAAGCTTGTATACCTATCTAGTATTCCACGGACCAGCAAAAAACTCTTGGTTGTATCTTGTATACATACTTCTGTTAAGTAGTGTATTTTGCCATCCTACTAGCATATCTCATAAAAGAAATATGCAGTGATTACTAGAATAATCCACATAGACTATAAGCATTGCTACGGAAGATCTAATCTTATCGTATTCAACTCTTTGAACTTTGTCGTAAACAATTTTTCGATAAGTCAAGCTTTCTTCAAGGATATTTCATCCAAGTCTATCAATTTCATAGATCCATTTACTTTCATAAAGTATTCATCTATCTTGGATTTCATGGCGCATGGCCATTTTAATGGAGTCAGTGGCCCATCATAACTTCTTTGTTTTGTAGTTGGTTTATCATTGTTCAAAATCAATCCTTTGTCCACAAATCATTTATTTGATCACAAAGTAAACCATACCTACAAGGTTCAATATGTACTTCGATCTCCATGGCTAAAACACTTTGTAGTCATGAGAGCCATGATCGTCGTGGCCGCTTCCGAAACCAATTCCGATGCTGCGCTACTCCGATCATTATGCTCGGAGTTCATAAACCTTATCAAATTATATTGTCCTCCCACTCAAAAACTTCACTCGAAACAATTTCTCGGAAATAAGAAACATTGACAAACACTTTTGTCTTTGTCTCGTGGGAAGAATTCCCAATTAAATCTCTGGGATAACCAACAAAGACATTCATCCGATTTTGGTTGACTATTAGGGTTTATACCCATGCCATAACTTGTATGGTGTCATTTCAACGGATCATGATGATGCTCTATTCGAGTGTAAAAGCGGTAGTCACTAAAGCATAATCCACAAAAATATAATGGCATCAATATTTTATCTCATCATTGATCCAACAAAGTTTGGATATATCTCTTGGATACTTCATCATCACTATGATGCTCCAAGAAACGTAAGTTGTAGAACAATTTCATAACTCTCTTAGATGTTCGCTAAAACTTATAATTCAAATATTTCCACCATGATCCAATCATAGATATTTGATTTCTATTACGATGATTTCCACTTCATGCTGAAATTTATTTGAATCCTATTCAAATGTTTCAAACTTTTCCTTATTGAATATATCCATATATATACTCAATTCATTGTTTGAAAGTTTTCATGAAGTATAAGAATCTTCCGCACACAACTATGCCCGATGAACCACATATATCATTATGTATGTTTTCACTAAGTTAGTTGCCCGTTCAACTCTTTGGCCTATGAACGGTATTTCAGTCATTACCTTTTAGAAAAGATTTTGCAAGTGCCAAAACGATTCAACAAATCGAATGACTCCAAAAATCCATTTGCATGGAGTTCCTTCATGCGATCCTTTCTAACATGACCTAAATTGCGGTTCCACAAATAAGTGGAATTCAAATCATTTGCCTTATGGCATTTTTAGCGTCAGTGTTATGTATGTGTGTTTCACCATTAAGATTTATAATAACTTATCCATCATACATGGAGTAATGTCATAATTTGAACAACTCATTGTTTTCATTTGACCAGAGCAAAATAACAATTATTAAGTTCTTTATTATAAATTCTAAGGGCTAGATAGAATGCCAACGACGAACATAATAACACTTTATTTTGTTCCAGACGTGCATTCCTATCATATTCCTTGTCAGTCAATTAGGCCATTGTATTCTTGTATTGCGTTGTTTTGTATGACACTTCATACCAACCAATATGGTATTAATACCCAAGAATTTCATTGTGTGACTTAACTAGGAATACAACCATAACATGTATATCATTTATATACACCGAGCTAGACTTTCTAGTCTTTTCTTTTCTTTTGCCAAAATATCTTTTGCGGTTTCTCTTTTAGCTTTCCTCATTATTCAGAAAAACATTTCAACATCAATAACTTCTAGGTTTGTTGGTCAAATACCAATAACCTTGAGGTTCTTACTTTGAAGTTGATCATCATATGACAAGTGTTTCAGATTTCACTATTAGTAAATTTGTAATACGATGAACAATTTCACTCATAATTTTATCCATCAATTCATGATAACTTTCTGAGACCATGTCTGTACATGCTAGGCTCATAAAGTTTAAACCTTAGTATTCGCATATGCAAAACTGGCTTGCACCCGTTGGAAGCACACGTAGAATCTATAACACCCGATCATCACGTGATGCTTCGAAACGACGAGTCTTAGCAACGGTGCATACTAAGGACAATCACTTCATGGATATGCGAATATTGTTAGTGCCCCAATAGTTGGAGGATTGGGACGCCTGGCGTCTTCAACCTTCATACATTCCCATAAAACTTATGAGTTTATGTAGTCACACCAAATTTATATTCTATCATCTTGCAATAAGGTCTTAGATATCACATATATCTCGTACCTTGATTATTTCTGAAAACTAAATTTTCAGCTCCTTACTTTTCAAACAGATTTGAACTTCAAGTTTCACGGAGACAAGATAACTTTAAGTACTAATTGAAACCATAGCTCTTTGAATCAACAAAGTGAGGTTTACTAAAAGTTTGCAATAGGACTTAATCAATTCTTGATTCTTTAACAATACGGTACTAATCCGTAAAGTTTCTTGTCGGATTTTAACGATATTTCTATCTCAATTATAAGACTAGCGCATAGTAGTAAACGGATGCCAATACTACAAAATTAATACAAAATACTACTCGGACTATGGTTATGATAATTAGTTCATGTTTTAATCTAATTACTAATGAACTCCCACTTAATACAACATCCCTCATAGTTGTAAAGTGGTACACGATCCAAATCCACTACACCAAAACCGATCATCACGTGAGATGATGTAGTTTCAATGGTGAACATCAACATGTTGATCATATCATCCATATGATTCGTGTTCAACCTTTCGGTTTCCATTGTCCCGAGGCCATGTCTGTACATGCTAGGCTCGTCAAGCAAACCCAAGTATTCCGCGTGTGCAACATGGCTTACACCCGTTGTATGTTGAGTTTATCACACCCGATCATCACGAGATGCTTCAAAACGTCAAACAATGCAACGGTGCATACGAGGGGAGAACACTTTATTATCTTGATATTAATGTGAGGGATCATCTTATAATGCTACCATCGCGTTCTAAGCAAAATAAGATGCATAAAGGATTAACATCACATGCAATTCATATGTGATATGATATGGCCCTTTTTGTCTTTGCGCCTTTGATCTTCATCTCCAAAGCACGGACATGATCTCCATCATCAACGGGCATGATCTCCATCATCGTCGGCGTAGCGTCAAGGTTCATGGCGCCGTTTTCATGGTTGTTCACCTCATGTAGCAACTATTACAACTACTTTGAAATACTACCCAACATGAAATTTAAAGACAACCATAAGGCTCCCGCCGGTTGCCACAATACAATAATGATCATCTCATACATATTCATCATCACATTATGGCCATATCACATCACCAAACCCTGCAAAAACAAGTTAGACGCTCTCTAATTTGGTTTGCATATTTTACGTGGTTTAGGGTTTTCGATATAGATCTAATCTACCTACGAACATGAACCACAACGTTGATACTAATGTTGTCAATAGAAGAGTAAATTGAATCTTTACTATAGTAGGAGAGACAGACACCCGCAAAGCCTCTTATGCAATACAAGTTGCATGTCGAACGAGGAACAAGTCTCATGAACGCGGTCATGTAAAGTTAGTCCGAGCCGCTTCATCCCACTATGCCATAAAGATGCAAAGTACTCAACTAAAGATAACAAGAGCATCAACGCCCACAAAACCATTGTGTTCTACTCGTGCAACCATCTATGCATAGACACGGCTGTGATACCACTGTAGGATAACGTTGCATAGAAAACAAAAATTTTCCTACCGCGAACACGCAATCCAAGCCAAGATGCAATCTAGAAGACGGTAGCAACGAGGGGGTATCGAGTCTCACCCTTGAAGAGATTCCAAAGCCTACAAGATGAGGCTCTTGTTGCTGCGGTAGACGTTCACTTGCCGCTTGCAAAAGCGCGTAGAAGATCTTGATCACGATCGGTTCCGGCGCCACGAACGGGCAGCACCTCCGTACTCGGTCACACGTTCGGTTGTTGATGAAGATGACGTCCACCTCCCCGTTCCAGCGGGCAGCGGAAGTAGTAGCTCCTCTTGAATCCGACGGCACGACGGCGTGGTGTCGGTGGCGGTGGAGAATCCCGGCGGAGCTTCGCTAAGCGTGCGGGGAAGAAGGAGGAGTGGGGCGGCTAGGGTTTGGGGAGAGGGGGTGGCCGGCCTCCAAGGGGTGCGGCCAAGGTGGTGGCTTTTGTGTGTCCGGCCCTCTCCCCTATGCCCCTCATTATATAGGTGGAACCCAAGTGTTGGTGTCCAAGTTTTCGAATAAGACCCGAAACCAAAACCTTCCATAGGAGGGGCAATCCTAGCCCAACTAGGACTCCCACCCAAAAGTGGGATTCCCACCTCCCATGGGGGGTTGGCCGGCCCCTATGGTGGAGTCCACTTGGGACTCCATCCCATCTAGGGCTGGCCGGCCATGGAGGTGGAGTCCCTTGTGGACTCCACCTTCCTTGGTGGTTTCTTCCGGACTTTTCTAGAACCTTCTAGAACCTTCCATAGAACCTTCCGCGACATTTTATTTCACATAAAATGACATCCTATATATGAATCTTATTCTCCGGACCATTCCGAACTCCTCGTGATGTCCGGGATCTCATCCGGGACTCCGAACAAATATTCGAACTCCATTCCATAATTCAAGTACTACCATTTCAACATCCAACTTTAAGTGTGTCACCCTACGGTTCGAGAACTATGCGGACATGGTTGAGTACTCATTCCGACCAATAACCAATAGCGGGATCTGGAGATCCATAATGGCTCCCACATATTCAACGATGACTTTAGTGATCGAATGAACCATTCACATACATTACCAATTCCCTTTGTCTCGCGATATTTTTACTTGTCCGAGGTTTGATCTTCGGTATTACTCTATACCTTGTTCAACCTCGTCTCTCGACAAGTACTCTTTACTCGTACCGTGGTATGTGGTCTCTTATGAACTTATTCATATGCTTGCAAGACATTAGACGACATTCCACCGAGAGGGCCCAGAGTATATCTATCCGTCATCGGGATGGACAAATCCCACTCGTTGATCCATATGCCTCAACTCATACTTTCCGGATACTTAATCCCACCTTTATAGCCACCCATTTACGCAGTGGTGTTTGGTGTAATCAAAGTACCTTTCCGGTATAAGTAATTTATATGATCTCATGGTCATAAGGACTAGGTAACTATGTATTGAAAGCTTATAGCAAATAACTAAATGACGAGATCTTATGCTACGCTTAATTGGGTGTGTCCATTACATCATTCATACAATGATATAACCTTGTTATTAATAACATCCAATGTTCATGATTATGAAACTAATCATCCATTAATCAACAAGCTAGTTTAAGAGGCATACTAGGGACTTCTTGTTTGTCTACATATCACACATGTACTAATGTTTCGGTTAATACAATTCTAGCATGATATATAAACATTTATCATAAACATAAAGATATAAATAATAACCACTTTATTATTACCTCTAGGGCATATCTCCTTCATGCATGAGGTACTAATTAAACAAGAGCAATCGTACAATGTCATAGTCTAATATGCAAATCTAGGCTACTAAATAAGTAACTAACTATTATATTATATAAGAAACTACCAAGAATAATTCATGCCACGGACATAAAAATACTAATATATTTCATGATATACAAACCATGGTCATGGATTATAACATAGAACACTAGTAGGATAAGCATGCATAGCTCACAACATGTATAACTAGAAATAAACATGGATGAAACTAGAGCATGGATAGCAATCCCCATATATAACAATTTCAAATGGTGGTAACCAACAAACTAACATGCTATTGGATCACATGTAAAAATAACGAAATAGCCTTCTAGGTCATAAATCAATAGTATTAATAAAATACTATTCCAACCACCACCACACAATTTCTATTTAGACAAAACTAACCGATCTAAAATAGTTTTAGAAACTACTAAACAGTACTACCATCACCGGCGGAGCTTCGTAGGGGCAAAACTGGGCCATGGCCCGCCCAACTTTTTTGCCCAAAAATGATTAACCCATATGCATTAGAGGCCCAGTCCAACAGCACGCACCGTCCATCTCTGTATGCTCCTTCCAGTAACTCGTTCCTCTGGATTCTCTAGACAAAATTCATAGCTTTGAGAAGGCCTTGCTAGGTTTTGCAATCTGGACGTAAAATAAGGTGGAAATCGAGGGAAACGCTGGAGATTAAGATGCACAAGAACGTCGTTCTGCCGCCGGAAGGCAGGGCCTTCGTAGTTCGTAGGGCATGGTAGCAACGTACGAGGCTGGCAAGAGTGCAGCAGGTAGCAACGTATGACGCTACGTCTTATGTACAGCTCCGACCGAATCGATCCACTTCTCGTCTCCAATTACCCTGCCCATGTAGTTATCTTTATTTCCCAAATTTATGGTTATCAATGTTTTAACATCTGTTGTGATTTTGTTCTTCAGTTTTGCAAATTGCAGCAACCAACAGCCATGGAAAAGGCCAATGAGAGGATTTTTTGCATTTTCTTTTGGCCTGGCCCGCCCATGAAATTTTTTCAAGCTCCGCCACTGACTACCATCATGAACAACAATTACATTGTAACAAGTTCTAATCATGCAATGAAAGGAATGGTACTGTTATTCTAGCATAAATGCATGATAAGAAAAGAAGGCTAAGCGACGCACAAGAACATATGATACTGACAGCAAATAACTACCCAAAAGAGCAGAAAAGTATTTAGAGAACACATTTACCAAAACTAGCAAATAAACCTATACAGTTTAGAATAAAAACATTATCTGACTATATATGGTATTTTGCATGCAATAATTACAATAAAACTAAACTAATCAACCATACCTATTAGGATAAAAAGAACAACTCATCATGTACGAAGATACAAAGATGCATAAGTGAGCATGAATGGTAAGCTAGTCAAAAACACATGCCAGAACTCGATTACCTACTAATATAATGATACAATACTAAGCTTATGCATAGTCTACTAAACAAACGATAGAAACCGAAGAATACATCGTCTTATAAAGTACTACACGAGGAATAAACTACTATGCAAAACTCATTGCTAAGCATGCATTAACTAGACAATCTAGTAGTAACAAATGATCCATGAATACCAAATTAAACATGCAGCAACATCATACAAGATATCACCGTGAGGATGAATAGCACACAATTATCACAAAGGGATTCTATCTATAGAAACCAGCTATTTAAATACAAATAACTATCTAACCATGCCACAAAAATACTACACATAAATTATTAAGAACTTCAACGCATGTGACTTAGCTAGGAAAAATAATTCACACACCAGAATCAATCACATCATTCTAATACCATTTGAATATGATCCAAAATATTGACATATGGAAATCTAGTTTAAATTCTACAGGATGAATATAAAAACTAACATCACTGTTAGGTTCCTAGGGTCAATTGGCACGTTTTGTGTGTTGGGCTCAAGTTGATTCGAGGTGTGCAAACTAGGGTACAAGGATGATGCCATCCGGTGGCATTCGGTTCACCGGCCACGTGATTAACTACAAACTACTGGCTAGAGACCATGTCTACACTAGTAGAAAAAGGGGTTTCGGTCCCGGTTCATAACGGGCTTTAGTCCCGGATTTGCAACCGGGATTAACTAAGCGCGACTAAAGCCCCCCTCCCTTTGGTATCGGTTGTTTACAAATCGGGACTAAAGGTCCATCCACGTGGGCTGCAAACATGCGTCGGGGTGGAGTACCTTTAGTTCCGGTTGGTGTGACCAACCGGGAATAAAGGTCTCTGCAGGTTTAGGGTTAAAACCCTAAATCTGGTTTTATTTTGTTGTGTTTCCATTTTTTATATTTTATTTTGTGTTTTATTTAATTTCAAAGAAGTCTCAGTACACATATTCTATGCTAGTATATACACGTTACACGTTGATACATATGAATATACAATTTCAAACAAGTTTGAAATTTCAAACAAGAAGAATTCAAGAGGAATATATAATATTCAATCTCAGGTGACCATATACAACTTCAAACAAGTTTCTATATACAATTGTTTAATTAAATTTACGGCATTAGAAGTTCTTCGTCCTCGTAATAGTGTTGTCCATTAGGATGGAGGACGTCCCTCATCAGAAATCCTGCTAATTCCTCTTGAATTGGTCGGAAGCGAGCTTCTGAATTAAGCTTCTCCCGCAAGTCACTCCTTCGCAAGTTGATATCCTCAGCCCTCCACTCAGAGGTGTGTGTCCGGATGAACTCACAAACATAATATCCACATAGATTGGTCCCTTTGGCTGAGTTGGAACATTAGCTAACCTTCTAAATGTTAGCAGCTCTTTGAATTCACCGGTTACATTCTTTATGAACCGTTTCCAAACCCTGTAGGGCAAAGAAAATGAACAAGGGAGTTATTAGTTACTTGATATCAGGAAATGAATGAAAGAGGCCGATATAGTGCGAAATGATTTAAAATAATTACTTTTGCAGCATTGCTCTTATGGCGGACCAATACTTTGTGTCCATATTCAGAGAGTCCATGACTTCGACTCTGGAGTTGTCAAATTGGATTATTAGCAGAATCCAGTGGAACCTACGGACACGTTACATGCACAGTCATGCATAACTCATCGATTAGACATAACATGGAGTAAACAAAAAAGAATGTGCACAAGACAGAAACACTCACCCAAAATGCTAAGGAAATAGAATGTCACTTTTGAGTTCCTGCTTTTTAAGAAACATGTACAGGTCACTCTCCACGTCTTAGGGGTGATTTTGTAACACATGTCCATTAATGATATGTGGGTCAATGAACCCAACATCATGGATGTTATTTTTTTTTTGCATTCCTCAAGCTTCATTCTGCATAATAGCGTACACAAGAATATAGTTAGGATAATATAGTGCATGCAATGAACGGGATGAGGTAAAAATTTAATTATATAAATAAATCACTTACAGAACGTAGCAACTGGATTGATTACCTTCTGAGAGATTGCATTGAGGAATGCACATAGCTTCACAATGGCTACTCGAACATTTTCCGGTAGGATCCCCCTCAAAGCAAACGGAAGAAATTGCGTCATAATCACGTGGCAGTCGTGAGACTTCATGTTTTGGAACTTTTTCTCCGCCATATTTATTATTCCCTTTATATTCGACGAGAAGCCAGACGGGACCTTCATACTGCTCATGCATTAAAAAAAAGATGACCTTCTCTTCTTTGGTAAGAACGTAGCTGGCACGACCTTGAAACCGTTCCGGATGCCGGTCTTCTGGGTCTTTCAAACGTTCCTGGCCGTGCTTCCTTTGTATCACTAGATGAAACCCCGCGCGTTGCTGCGGGACATGCACAACTTACCGTGTTGTCAAATGTAGCTGAAAGTACATACAGAGTAAAATAGTAAACATGTGAGGAACCTCTTGAAAAATATTCTCCCCTATTAGTCAACGCAGCATGTGAAGTACTCACACAACTACAATTGTATGACATATTGCGTAGTGTAATCAAATCACCCATAAAGAAGACTAATTTGGCACCTGTTGGAAGCTATGCCTTAAGAGAAACTACTTAGGATTGCTTTGATTTATCTCAAGATGTGTTCAAGTGCACATTGTGTACTTAAGAACTCCAAAGAGTTGTTATTGAACTATATATGTAAGGGCTGAATATCCCACACTCTAACTCAGATACTGTACTGTTCATAATAGAATAAAGACTTGAGCCAAGAGAGACCAAAAAGAATGTTAAGTGTTCAAATTTTCAAGTGAAACCCTCGCAAAAGAAATGCTGAAGTGAAACATTCTTGAAAGCTTTCACTGAACGGCAGAAAGGAATAAATTCGCATGCCAAACGATCGCTCACAATAATTTTGATTGCACAATCATGGGCATCTCAATTTTCATTTAAAATTTGTATGGAGCTTACCTGAACACTACTGATTTTTCTCATTCAAAAGCTGGTATGGTGACAATTTACTGCAGAAAGAAGAGTAGTAATAAACTGAGAATGCTCTCTGTAATGACATATTCAATAAATTGGTTCACTCAACTGAGATATTTCCATCTGGTGTAGAAACTGGGAGTTCTACTTTCTACACTTACAACCTTGAGCAAACAAAGGGAAAAATGATTGGTGTTTTGGTAATCACATTGAATAAGGACATGTATCATACATGCATCGATGCAGACGGTTTCCCCAGCAGAATAGAGATTAAGAGAATGGGATGAAGCCACATCGGACATAATTAATCATTTGTGAGGCATTGCCGCAAGTGGCCGCCGGCCATGATAATTGCAAACTTCGCTCGTCTTCGTCGTCTTTCCCCCATCCCACCAGCTGGTCCTCGCCTTGACTCCCTGCAACGATTCCCCAGCTTTCTTGTCTCCCATGAAACAAAATCTGAGGGGAAATATGGAAGTAGACTGTTAGGTTCATTCAATCTTAAAAAATCCTATCATAATTGGATCCAATCAAAATCAGTGTGGAATTTGAGCAGCACGCCAAGGAAAACAGAATCAAATCAGGTTCACTCCTATCACAAGTGGATTCAATCAAAATCAGTGGGGAATTTTAGCAGCTCGCAAAGGAAAACCTAATCGAATCGGGGTAGGCAAAACATCAGCAGCTATCGAGCCAAAGAGCAACCTAATAGATTGTCAAACATGAGTGTACCAGAGTGGAGAACGGCAAGAGAAATAGACGCGAACAGGCGAACGCATTGGAAATGAAAGAAGTCTAAATAACCCCCCTAAGTATTAACTTTGGGACGCTAAACCCTCTCAAGTTTAGATTGGGACACATAACCCCCCTAAGTATCAAATACCATCCAAATTACCCCCTCCAACTGATTATGGTTGTTTTATTAGTTGTTTTGATCCACGTGGAAGTGGTTTTGTGCCAGCGTGGATGGAACCGAGCAAATAACCCTTGTCGTGATCCGTATCATTCGCCCTGCACCCGCTATCGGCACTAGGTCGAGACGCATCGCCCCGCGCCGCCGAACCTTTTCTCCGCCGCTCCCCCACAATGGCCACTAGGTCAGGGCGGCAGCTCAATTTGACTATCCATCCAACGCAGCTGCCGAACTAACTCTTGCCCACGCGTGGCCTCGCCCACTCTTGATATGGGTGGATTGGCGACTTGGTGCGAGTTGTTGTGCACACAGGCTAGCACGCGGGGAAGAGCGTGCCTTGGCGAGCTGCTGCCCGCGCTGGAGTGCACGCGTTGGACGGAGTGAAGGCAAGGGCAGCTCTGGCGAACTAGGCCGGAACTCTGCTCCCGGCGAATGAAAAAAGCAGGCGGCCTATCTTGCATGAATTAAATAGAGTGACGACATGGAGTACTGATGTGCCCCTGATGCAGACCAAGAAAAACAGTAGAGACGCCGTCTGCCTGCTCTATGCATCGAAAGATTGGGGGACAACCGATTGTTGCTGAGGAAGGACAAATAGGTAGACACAGTGCCACGGGAGCCAGCCAGGGTCAAAGGAGAGGCGAGAGGCACATTGGTCTGCTGCTGGTACGTGCGCGGAGACAAGCACGGGCGGCAGCGGTGCGCGGATGCTGGCGCATCAGGAACGAAGAGGTGGTGATTGGACGAGGGAGCATCGTGAAGGGGCTGAGGCGTCATATCAATTAAACGCTAAGGCTGGTGCCAACGCGGGCGGTAGCCGGGGCGCTACCGCCCGGGGCGGGGCGGGAGGCGGGCTGGAGGCGGGCGGGACGGGAGGGAGGGGCGCCGGCGGGGGCGCCCGACGGTAGCGCCCGCTCCCGCCCGGCTGGCGCCCGCGTTGGCGGCGGGAGGGAGGCGGGAGCGGGGCGGGAGGCGGGGCGGCGCGATGGCGGGGTGGAGCGGGAGGCAGGCGGGCGGTAGGGCGGGCGAGAGGGGGCGTTAGGCGGGCGGGAGGCGGGCTGGAAGCGGGCGAGAGTGGGCGGGAGCGGGGCGGGAGTGGGGCGGCAGTGCCCAACGGCTAGCTGACGTGCCGCGACGCGATTGGTCCACGTCAGCTAGCCGTTGCTGGTTCAAATTTTCAGCTCCACCCCTATAAATACCCCCATATACCCCCATATTTTTCACTCACACTCCACACCCATCTCATCTCCATTCATCACCTTCCCTCTCTCAACTTCTCCACCATGTCCGGTTGGACTCCACCAGATTTCACCACGTTCACGGATCTGATGCAAGACGGGTCACCAATAGACCTCGAAGGTGCCTCTCCGACGCATCGTCGCAGCAATGTAGCTTCTTCGCCGATTCCCCGAGTTTTATGGTCCCCCGGCGCACCACCTCCGGGGCCATATGGCTCATACGCTCCACCTCCGGCGCCTCCGGGGCCATATGGTTCATTTCTTCCGCCTCCGTATCCATACCCCCAAGCACCTCCAAATGCTCCACCTGTAGGTAGCGGGAGTGGCATTGTACCCCCGTACCCACCACCTTCGTACGGGTCATACCCTCCACCTCCGTATCCATACGCGCCATATGGTCCGTACCCCCCACCACCTTCCGAAGCTCCAAGCTCCGAGTCCAATGCCGCGGAAACAATCGTACCACCGCGTGCAAAGAGGCTTGACTGGACTGTCCCGGAAGAGGAGAAACTGGTACTTTACAAACCCATCACATATTTATTGCATTATTGGTTCTTGCTAGGATTTGTCACTAACAATATCTATTTCGGGGTAGGTTAATGCTTGGCTTTTCAACTCCAAGGACTCTGTTGCCGGTAATTGCAAGACCGGCACTAGTTTTTGGGGTGGGATAGCTGCAACCTTCAACTCTACCGCAGATCCTTCCCGTCATCGGACCTCGAAGCAGCTGAAGGATCATTGGAACGCCTACAACAAGGAGGTGTCCCTGTTCAACGCATACCACATCCAAGAAACAAATATGCGTCAGAGTGGAGCAGACGATGATATGGTCATGAAGGCGGCAATGGAGAGGTACGCCGCAGACAAAAGAGTGACGGGGCCGTTCAGAAAGCTCCACTGGTGGAATGCTGTAAAAAATGAAGCGAAGTGGAAAGGACAACATGGTCCTGGTAGTGGAACCGACTCCAGTTCCAAGAGAATCCGTCTAGGACCTGATGGTGAGTTCAGCTCTAGCGACGCGACAGGCGACACGGAGGAAGAGCGTCCAATGGGCCGCGATAGGGCCAAGACCGCGGTACGTAAGGGCAGGAGGAAGGGGAAGGAAACCTCATCAAGCAGTGAGGTAGGAAGTAAATCCTTCGCGATGAGTACCATGATGAAGAGTTTAGTGAAGGCTAAGCTATTCAAGCAATGGAACAAAATGAAAGACCGATCAACCGTCGACATGAACGAAGCAGAAAAGCGCAAACATGCGAAGGCCATGAAGATGGTGGAAAAAGAGCTTGGTCTGGAAGATGATGACGACGAGGAGGAGGAGCAGAACCAAGAGGAAGAAGAGTAGAATTTTTATTTATTATGTAATTTTTAATATTTATTATGCAATTTATTAATTATTATGTAATCGGAAATATTTTAAGTTGAATAAAATATTTTCTTGCATTATTTTGAATGTCTAAACAAAATCGAGTGAAATAACTTAATGTAGAAAAGAAATGGTGATGTGGAGGAGAGAGAAGTGAGAGTGGGGACTATAGCCCATGCATTGGCACCGTGTGGTGAGAGTGGGGTGAGAGTGGGGTGAGAGTGGGCCAAAAGCTGACGTGGCGGGGCGGGAGCGGGGCGGTGCGTTGGCACCAGCCATCGCCGGTTCCCATCCGCCACTGTGCGCCAGATTCGTGACGCGGCCGACCGCGCGCTCGTCGTGGACTGGAGCCGCACCATCCTCCTCGCCTCCCGCAGCCGCGCCCGCGTGCACCCCGTGCGCGTCCGCGCAAGGGCCCCGACACCACGGCGACCATCGGCGAGCGCTTCCTCCTCTAGCTCGACCTCCGCGCGGGGCGCCAGCGCTGGTGACGAAGGCGAAGGAGCTGGGGTGGCTGGTGCTTGGGTGCCGAAAGCTTCCCTTCCTGGTGCTCTTGTCCGAGGCGTGGGACTAGTGCGCGCCATGGATGCACTCGCGCAGGCCTCACCCTAATGGTCAATCCAAGCCCAAGGCTAGCTCCAGGATTACGGACGGGCGCATGGACGTGCTGCGATTGATAAGCTGCCCACCTACAGCTACTGCGAGGAAGGGTGTGCTCGGTGTGCACATGACTCTGCCCGCGCGAGCGGCGTGCGCTCATCGACGCGCGGCGATCGCGGTGCTCTTCGTGCACCTGCTGGCAGAGGCGGAGGTCAGACTCGGCAACATCGCCCGGTGGAGCAGCTCCTCCTCCGGCTCTCCCAACCTTCGGGACCAAGAGAACATGTCGTCCGTCGAGTCCACCGTGGCTAAAACCATTGTCCACCTGGACTAAAACAGCTACCAAAACAGCCATCAACGGTTACAGGGGGTCATTTAACTGGTATTTGATACTTAGGGGGTTAAGTGCCCCAATTCAAACTTGAGGGGGTCTAGTGTTCCAAACCCAATACTTAGGGGGGTGATGTGGACTTCTTTCCATTGGAAATCCATAGCAACACGGGGAGTCTTTTATAGCTGGAGGTGGAACCTAATAGATTGTTAAACCATGCAGTTTATTGTGTATTGATGAACGTGGAGAATCATGGGACGGTTTCAGAAGCATTTGTGATGAGGAGGGCAGAGGTCGGGTGGCAGTGGGAGGGCCATCGGCACAGCAGCGGTGGAAAGCGCAATTACGGGCGAGGAACGGCGTCCATGTCTTTTTTTTCCACCGGAGTAAAGTGCGAGCAAGTAAAGCGGGCCTCCAGCTAAACTGCGGCAACATTTCTTTTCACGGGACGGATGGTTGAGCGAATAAATTGGGCTTCTACTCCAGCCCAAGCAGGGACGCCCGAGCTACGCCCAGCCCATGTGGAGAATATGCCGGAGGGAGCGACCAGCCACCTAGCGACGGGCGAGAACACAACGTGAGAGAATAAATGATGACGTGGCTCAATGTGGGATCAGAAAAATGGGGCCATCTATTAAGAAAGAGAAGATTTGTCTTCCCATACACGCCCAAGAAGCTTAGCAGGTTCACGCAAATATTCTTCGTAACATGCATCACGTCGATTGCAGAGCAGACATCTAGGACTTTCCAATAGTCTAGCTCCTAGAATATAGATTTCTTCTTCCACATGGGTGCGTACCCGTCAACTCCGTGCGGAACTGATTGTCCGCCAGGACCCTTTCCAAAGTTGACTTTCAAATCCTTGATCATATCAAATACATCAGCACTAGTACGTTCTGTAGGCTTCGACCGGTGATCTGCCTTGCCATTGAAATGCTTGCCTTTCTTCATTAAGTTATCATGTCGGGCAAGAAATCGACGATGCCCCAAGTACACATTCTTCTTACAATTATCCAAATATATACTTTCAGTCTCATGTAAGCAGTGCGTGCATGCCTTGTATCCCTTATTTGTTTGTACCGAAAGGTTACTAAGAGCAGGCCAATCATTGATAATTACGAAAAGCAACGCTCGTAGGTCAAATTCCTCTTCTTTGCGCTGATCCCACACACGTACACCAGGTCTACCCCACAACTGTAAAAGTTCATCAACTAATGGCCTTAGGTACTATCTATGTCATTGCCGGGTTGCCTCGGGCCTTGGATGAGCACTGGCATCATAATAAACTTCCGCTTCATGCACAACCAAGGAGGAAGGTTGTAGATGCATAGAGTCACGGGTCAGGTGCTATGACTGGAGCTCTGCTCGCCAAAAGGAATCATGCCATCTGTACTTAGACCAAATCTTAAGTTTCTTGCGTCACCTACAAAATCTTTAAACTCTCTATCGATCTTTCTCCATTGCGTTCCATCAACGGGGTGCCTCAACTCCTCGTCCGACTTACTGTCCTCTTTGTGCCATTAAAATAACTTGGCATGCTCTTTGTTCCTGAACAGACGTTTCAACTGTGGTATTATAGGAGCATACTACATCACCTTGGCGGGAACCCTCTTCCTGGGTTTCTCGCCCTCAACATCGTCACCAGGGTCATCTCCTCTGATCTTATAACGCAATGCAGTTCATACCGGCAATTCATTCAAATTCTTGTATTCACCGCGGTAGAGGATGCAATCGTTAATGCATGCATGTATCTTCTGAACCTCTAAACCTAGAGGGCAGACAACCTTCTTTGCTTCGTACGTACTGGCGGGCAACTCATTATTCTTTGGAAACATATTTTTCATTATTTTTAGCAACTTTTCAAATCCTGAGTCAGATAGACCTTCATGTGCCTTCCATTTCAGCAAATCCAGTGTGCAGCCCAGCTTTTTCAGACCATTGTCGCATCCTAGGTACATCAACTTTTTGTGATCCTCTAACATGCGATCCAAATTATCTCTCTCCTTTTTAGTTTCGCAGTACTCCGTGCATCAGCAATTGTCCGACCAAGATCATCAGCGGGCTCATCACGTGCCTCTTCTTCACCCTTTCCCTTCACCTTGCCCTTCTGCTTCTCCTCCTTAAACATCCTCCATGAAAGTATCACCGAAATGATAAGAATAGTTGTCATCATCCCCTTCTTCATTATCTTCCATTCTAACCCCTCTTTCTCCATGCTTGGTCCAACAATTTATAGCTTGGCATGAAACCGTGTCGAAGAAGGTGAACGTAACGGTTCTTGAGAAAGAGTAACCCTTCTGATTCTTAAAGGTAGCACATGGACAAAGAACAAAACCCCGCTGTTTGTTCGCATTAGCCATAACGAGGAAATCATTCAAACCCGTAATGAACTCGTACAGAGTCGGTTACCGTACATCCATTGCCGATGCATCTGCATTATTATTATATAAAATATATAATTAACCATCATGCATTTGTTAAACTAACTAGCTAGAAATAATAGAAATTAAACTATGAACTACACATGCATATTTATCAATGACACATGAAAGGTTCAAGTTGCTAACAGCGATCGAGGATGAAAAATAAATGAGAAAGCTTAAGTGTGGCTCAGACACTTCATATCACGTTTGTTTTATGTGAACACAAGTGGCATCATGCTCTCGGGCATTTCATCGAACACCTCTTGTGCATAAGAAGATAAAAGCCAAACCCACCACCCCTTGTGAATAGAAGTGAAACACCAAGTGGCTCACACACAAGCAAAGTGTGTTGCAAGCAGTATTTATAGTGGTAGACCATTAGTCCCGGTTGGCCTGGCCAACCGCGCTAAAGGTACCCGGGCCAGGCCTGAGCACCTTTAGTCGCGGTTGGCAGACCAACCGGGACTAAAGGTCCGGCCGTACATGAGCTATCGATGGAGGCCGTTGGGCCCGGAGCTTTAGTCACGGTTCCCTAGCCGAACCGGGACTAAAGACCCCATTAGTTTCGGGCAAAAAGTTTGGGGACTAATGGGTTGGGATGGAAGACCTCTTTTCTACTAGTGCTAGGAGGTATGCAGATAGTGCGTGTGTACAAGGATTTGACGTGGAGCTGACCAAGTATGACATAGACTTTCGATGAACTAGATGAACCGAGCTTGAAGAGTTCAGCGGTACGGTCGGTGTGGTCGAAGGCTCGAGCTACTGGTTCAAGAACAGGTCCTCCTCCTCCCCGCGATCTTGGTGGCGCAGTAGTTCGTCCTCCAGTGGTCGTAGTCGTCACGCGAACGGCGTCTGACGGCGTTCTCGCAAGATTGACTTGTTGTGCGATTCTAGAGCTTCGGCGGTGGGGCGAGATAGAAAAGGGAGAGGGGCTGGGGTCGAATCGGGACTAAATAGGAGCAAAACGGTGCATTCTAATGGGAAGAATCAAAGAGAGATTGAAAGCAGGTAATG
Source organism: Lolium rigidum (assembly GCF_022539505.1). Lineage (NCBI taxonomy): Eukaryota > Viridiplantae > Streptophyta > Magnoliopsida > Poales > Poaceae > Lolium > Lolium rigidum. The sequence goes on from NC_061511.1 coordinate 243,645,361, forward strand.
CCAGTGTTTTCGTACGTGCGCGCAGGAATATGAAGAAGAAACGGTGAGGCGGTTCTTCCATCCAGTGCATGCAGGCAAGGGGTGAGGTAGAGCAGCGCAACGTTTCAGAGTGATGTGCTGGGACTTGGTCCATGCGTGACTGGTGCAAGACTCAGCTCGGTTGGATTGCATCGGCAGGAAAACAATGAAACAAAGAACATACGAGAGGACACGGTACAGACTACAGGGCACTACACGATAGTGTATCCAGAAAAAGAATAGACAAGTGATAAGTCCATGCATGCATCTAGGGAAAAGATATGAAAAAGAATGAGAGGAGAGAGAGAGAGTGAGCGATTGGATGCTACATGGCCAGTCAAAATATGGTATCCCCCGCAAAAGAAAAGTAAAAATATGGTATGTACGATGCATGTGCTTGTCCAATGAAACTTCAGAGAGAAACAAATAAGAAAGAAATTGGAAAATGAAAATGAGACCCAAATAAAAATACAAGAAGTATTCTAAGAAATTAATCTCCTTCTTTTATAAGTCAAATTAATTTCAAAACATTTGAAATTAATTTAACAACTCGGAATGGAAAAAAATTATTTTTATTCAACCGTGTTGCAACATCCTTTGCTTAGAAAGAAAAAAATCATGTTCGTAAAAATCAGGATCTTACAAATTAAAACTGTGATAGGTGAGCTTGGACCAAATCTGGCCAACGGGCCGTGCTCTAACCGTGCCGGCACGCCAGAGACGTGCTTCGGCCCGTGACAGGCCAGCCCGGCACGTGGCTTAACGGGCCGTGCCCGGCACGTGACCCGTCTTGTGCCGTGCTCAGGCCGCCACCCCAAGCCCGCGTGCCAGCACGGCACGGCACGGTAAGAGGTGGGCCGGGCCAGGCACGGCACGCGGCCCGTTAAGCACGGCACGGCACGCGGCCCGTTAACCTGGAGAGCTCTTTTTCGGGCCGAAATTCGACCGTTGAGGCTGGAAATTGGACCGTTGGAGCCCATGACGACGTGGACTAGCCGTTTGGGACGTTTTTTTCGAATTTCTGCCCGTTTGAAGGGCTATTTTGGTCCGAATTTGGCTAAATTTTTGCTATAAAAAGACCAGCTGACCCCTCTCATTTTCCACACTCAAACATGGCTGATCGTCCTCCAACCCCAAACTCGCATATGTTCGGCATGGCTGACTTCGGTCTTGATCCCACCCAGTATAATCCCTACGCCCCTCCTCTCGTCGACCCCAACATCCCCTTTACGCAACTACCATTTGATCCTTCTCAATATCCGGCATATACACATTCTTCCCAACAATCTTCCACGAGCCAAAGCACTTCCACCACCACCACCGACGACGAAGAAGAATAGTTTTTTTTCTTTTTTTATGTAATTTTCTTATTGTTTATGTAATTTTCTTATTGTTTATGTAATTTTTCTGTAACTTTTAGAGCTTGTTGTACTCTTTCCCTCTCAGGGATGGAGGGTTTTGATGAGGCAGCATAACATATAATAAAGCTCAAATTTATCCCAAAATACTTGTCTCATTTCTTATTTTTATGTATTTTTTCGCATTTTCTGAAACAGTTTGGGCTAAAACAGGCACAACGTGCCAAAATGGCCCAACAGTGCTAACGGGCCGCGGGCCGGCACGTTAAGCAAAGGGGCCGTGCCGGGGCCTGCCTGGCAAGCCCACGTGCCGGCACGACACGACCCGTTATCTTAGCGTGCCCAGGTGGGCCGTGCCGTGCCAGGTACGGTAACTTCTTATCGGGCCGTGCCGTGCCGTGGGCCGGCCCGTTGGCCAGGTTTGGCTTGGACAAGTGGTTGCCTGCGCTCCGTTGAGTACTAACGGTAACGGGAGGCAAAACCTAAACACCGACCAGGTCGCTGGCTACCGGCCACCGCACACCCCTGGTCGGGTATGGGCCAGGCCCATTAGTGTCTGTTTAGCCTGTAGCAGTTCGTTTTTCGTTTTTCGTTTTCTTTTTTCTTTTCTGGTTTCTTTTTCTGTTTTCTTTTTCTTTTTTCTATTTTCGGTTTTGTTTATATTTTTTTAGTTTCGAAAATTTCAATTTTTAAAAATTGTTCAAATTCAAAAATGTTTAAATTCAAAAATGTTCAAAATTGAAATCCGTTCAAATCCGAAAACAGTTCAAATTCGAAAACCGTTTAAATTTGAAATTTGTTCAAATTCGAAAATTGTTCTAATATGAAAATCGTTCAGATTCGAAAATTGTTCAAATATAAATTTTGTTCAAATTCAGAAATGTTCAAATTCGGAAATTGTTCATAGAGTAAAATACATTTTTGTTCAAATTTAAAAATGTTCAAATCTGAAAATGTTCACATTTTTAAAAAGTTATTTCTTTTTAATTTGAATTTTTTTATTTTGACAAATGTTCAGATTTTTAAAATTCTTTTAAAAAAGAAAACAAACAACTGAAAATAAAAAGAAACGAAAAGAAAAAAACGCATTACCTGATGTTGGGCCGCGGCCCAGCTAGCTACCCGGAACGCGCGAGGGTGTGCGGCATCCTCCCAGCGCCGACCGGGGGGTGCTGTACGCCGACCTGGTCGGTGCGGACCAGGCGCCGCACACCCCCCAGGCGGGTTGTTGGGCCGGCCCAACATTCCCACTCTTTCTTTTTTTTTGTTTCTTTTGCTTTTTTGTTTTTTCTGTTCAATTTTCTTTTTATGTTTTTTAAAAGCTGATTCTTTTTAGACCCGATTTTAAAAATTATTTTAGTTTTTTTGAAATTTAAATATTTTTAAAATTTGAACATTTTTTAGATTGGAACAATTTTCAAATTGGAACAAATTTTAAATTGGAACAAATTTTAAAATTGAACAAAAAAATTCAAAATTTATTATTTTTTATATATGAAAAAATTTCCAATTTGAACAATTTTTTTATTTGAACAATTTTCGTATTTGAACAATTTTTTATTTGAACAATTTTCGTATTTGAACAATTTTTTATTTGAACAATTTTCGAATTTGAATTTTCTCGAATATTTGAGATAAAGCATTTTACATTTAACTATATATTTTAATTAAAAAAATTAAATCTTAAGAACGAAAAAACAGAAAAGAAAAATAAACAGAAAAAAAAGAAAAAAAAAAGAAAAAACAGAAATGAAAAAGAAAACAGAAATGAAAAAGAAAAGAACAGAAAAAGAAAAGAACAGAAAATGATCTCGAAAAAAGAAAACGGCCAAGTGGCCCAACACCCGAACTGGGCCGGCCCGTACCGCGCGCGGGGGTGTGCGGCGCGCGGTACGCGCCGACCTGGTCGGTGTATAGGAAATCCGGCGCCGACCAGGTCGGTGTCGAGGGCGCCCCGTAACGGGACGGCCGTGCGGGCAGCCTACCGTAGTTGACGAGCCCAGAAGGGGTGGCGGCCTACTGGGCTTTATGCTGTGCCGTATCATCGTACACTTGACATGGGCTCGTTGTCAGCCCGTAAATTGTTTTTACATAGCTTAATTAACAAGAAGATATCAGGCGATCTATAAACTGTATGTCACGCCGTAAATATTCTTTTTGTACCACATCGCTTAGCAAGAAGACATCCAGGCGATTTATAAACTGGATTTCATGAACGGGATTCACCAACCGGCAAGGTTGGTCAGCAACTCTCAAATATTTGGTTGAAATGACTGATATTCGTGATCCATGGGCAATGCCAGCATTCAGGTTTACTTGATATAACTCTGGCTTGTCATGTTGGGTCACACCACTAAATCACCCCGACATGGAGTGCGTGCTTTTTTTTAGATGCGCATGAGATACTTTCGAAATAGCTTACTTGACGATTCTCCAACTTTAACTCTCGATACCCTTTTTCAGTTGTATTTATTACATCGAAACTTCTATATAGACTAATGTATGTTGCCCTTGTCGATCTCTTATAAGTTAATGTGCTCTAGGCCCTTGTTAGTCGTCTATATAGACTACTGGAAGACACTGACACTACCATCATTCCCCGCTAGGGCCGCCTAGCGGCACTACAGTGGCGGTGGCTTTGCCTTTCTGTGTAAGTGCGATTGCCTCCCACCTTGTTCTAACCAGATCCAATGCCAAACTTTATAAGAAACCGACTCTCCCTCCTGTACTTACAATAGCATCTCCGTCTGCATTTGTATTGGCTGATGTGGGTAGTTTCTGAGTAGCAGTAGCTAAGATCACAACCTAAGTTCAAAGTATAGAAAGGTGGTCGCTGACATATTCTTGGTCTTGTAAACTCATCCAAGAGTAGTGGATGTATTACTCAGAAAACAAAGCTCTTAGCTCTCTTTGTAACCTTCATCAGCAACGTAGCCAACTTTGGTCCAAGCATAATTTGGAACCAGGCGATTGAAATATATGTAATCGGATTTACTAGTTCTTTGCCAGCTGAGAACGAATTTCATGCTCAGTAAAGTCTTACACCAATTGTTTTGCATCGTGATTCCGTGCTAGTTATGAGTTGCAACTGAAATTTGATGACATCATGTGACTGGTCAGTCGACTGAGAAATAGCCACACCCATATATAATTTATGAAAAATTTTAACATGCTCCCAACGCTTGTGGAATGTTCATTTGGTTGGATCCAAGGGCCTACATTAAATGACGTAATAGGTCACTCATGAAAGGTAATAGGTCATATGACCCTCTTAAATAAGTATGACCCAGTTTTATATTTGGTAAGTATGAAAAAACACTTTCAGCCATCGACATTGCTAAGCCAGTTCAGCAATGGAAGTTATTGTCCATTTCAAAAAAGCGTGAAAAAATATTCCGACCATATGGAGAGTATTTTCGGTAAAAGAAACTTCCATCTTTGAGATTAAGTTATGATTAGCGCTAGTCACTGTCACAATTATACTCCCTCTGTTCCATTCTATAGTGCCTATTGTTTTTTGGCACGGAAATTAGCGCAAGAGTATTTTTTACACAAGACCTCTAGCTGAACGATTTGAAATCAACGTAAAATTTGGGAAATTCATATCTTGCTAACTTACCATAACAATTTTGGGATCTGAACGATTTGGGAGTTGGACGGGGAGGGGGTAATTGAAAAAAAGCTAAGCTACAACCTTATATTCTGAAACAAATGCCAAAAATCTATAGGCACTATATAAAGGAACGGAGGGAGTAGAAAAGTTTTCATAATTGCAATTAGTTTTATTGGAGGTATTAATGGTTGCCTACCCGGCTGCCCTGCCGGCTGAGCAAGATCGATTGTAGAAGTCACGACCAAGAGCTTGCAAATGGCAAACCTAGCAAAAATACATAACTTAATCTTGCGGATCTCTTGTCAATAGGCGGAAGGGCACAAAATACGAGCTTCAGACTGTTTCCGCAGAGAAACAAATTATCAGTAGGAACATTCGCAACTGATTCATGATGGTAATTTGGGACATGAATGTGGTTCAAAAGATTTTATTCTTATGGATTCTCTCTGCCAATCACGAGATGTGATTTATTCGTTGTTCTTTTCTATTCTCACTGAGTAATCGACAACCGGAAGAGAATCACTGGAAATTCACATGTGCTTACAGCTTGATCCCCGTCGTTAAGAGAACCAATGGCTGATACTGAGTTTCAACTCTTCTCCACTATGAGGTAAGAGGGAGCATTCTAAAAGAGCTCATAATTTATACTAAACTTTTATATTTTGTACACATTATTTTTTGCATTATGAATTCTTCATTAGTAGAGTTCTCTTACTATTTTTCATAGTTAACCACATAACAAAGTTGTTGAATATTAATTGTAATGTTTTTAAGAAATTTAATGTATATAATTGAAGAGAAAACATGTATTGTGCTAATTTTAAGCTAGATTATGTAATACAATATATATATATATATATATATATATATATATATATATATATATATATATATATAGGATTATCGTCATAAAATAACTTTTGACAATTGGTATATAGTGTATCTGCGAATGCATATTCATCGTAGTGGTTTTAATATATGATCTATGAAGTATCTTAATAGTGGTTTTAGTGTATGATGAATAGATAACCATATTCATAGAAACTTATAGAGTACAATGGCAGAACATGAAGATATTTACCAGGGTTTTGAAAAAGTGTCCATGCTTTTGTACTTGGTATCGAAATAGCATCAGTAATCACCATCGGATAAAAATAAAATGGATTATAGTACTTTCTCATACATACGCTCGATTATTTGATATGTTCACTTGCAATGCGTTTGATCTTACAAACTGACTCATTTTAAGGTATTCTATAGCATCTTGGATGCAATGGATAATAGTGATGGGCACCGACTTGAAGAATAGGTGCTCAAGGGGGTTCACTACGGGAACGCGCCGAGGTGCCGGCAGCCAGATCCTGTGCCGATGGTAAAATATCGGGGCCGTCGGCACAGGACCCATTCCGGCCAGGCCAGCAGGTCAGCCGTCGGCACAGGTAAACCGTCAGCACATGAAGGTCTGTGCTGACGGTAACCGTCGGCACAGTTTCGGCCGTCGGCACAGCCTCTCCACCGTGATGGCGAGCTAACAGCGTCAGGCCAGTGCCGACGGCACATATTTCAGCCCTGTGCCGACGGCTTGCCGTTGGCATAGCTATTTTCCATTTTACCACATTAATCTTTGAATAATCATAACTAAATCATTATAATTCAGAAAAATACAAATAATATATCAAAATTTTCAGAAAAATAAGATCTATTTGGAAAAATATCAAACACGGAATATTTCAAATATCTCAAAAAAATCTTCAAAAAACGAGCTACCATGTCAGATGTTTTATGGCTTTCACACAGAACAACCAATGTTATGGATAGAATCGCGGCATAGTTTGTGATAACATGCCCATATTGTGCACACATGTGCATCTTGGGATGTCTTCGATGTTGTAGAACTAACTTTTCCTTTTCATCGCATGAAAAAGCCATTTTCCATTTTTGAGATGTCGAAAACGGGGTTTTTTGTGAAGCAGCCACCGAATTAAGGTTTCACAATGGTACCACTCCATTTTTAAAAAATACTAGACCACCTTAAATGCATAATTTCCCAACCGAGGCATCTTAAATGGTTTCTTCCAACCCTCGTGAAAATAGACAATTCGTGCTAAATCGGTAGAAAGTCAAGATTTGAACTACAGGTACATATCTAATCCTCATGATTTTTTGGAAAAAACATTTTTAGCTTCAAAATATAATATATAAATGTCATGTTTGGATTCCTCTCATTTTTCTGATCGATTTAGATATATTATTTGTCAAATTCTGATTTACGGATTTAAAGATATTAATTATTACATATTAAATAGAAAAGGAAAAAATAAAATCATTTTATTGTCATTTGAATTCAACATTAATATACTTATTCATTGTAGTTTATGTGGGTAATTGGTTGAAATTCAAAAAAATAAAAATGTGCAACATCAAAGAATAGAGGTTAATAGGATTGATATGGTAGTATTATCAACAAGGTGTCATTTCTTTCATGGAAGCTAATCTAGATGGAACAGAGAAGTTAAGATTGCTAGGGGTAGAGTAGTATGAGGATGGGTGACTGACCGGGAAGTTTGACCATGAGTGGAATTTGACCTAATATTAAGTGTTGTTAGAGTTAAAATGATCCATGTGAGAGATTAAAAAAATTAGGAAAATAATTATTTAAAAAAAAATCGAACCAGAATTGTCAAACGGCATTATTTCTATGCCGACGGCTTACTGGGTCTGTGCCGAGAACGTATTGTGCCGACGGTGAGGTGCCAACGGCTGCTGTTGGCACAGGATTGTGCCGACGGCATGGCGGCCATCGGCACCTTAACTGGTTCCCGTAGTGGTTAGTTGATCTTCATGGCATAGGATCGTAGAACACATAGACCATAGGGGTAACTAGATGTGAACACTATATTAGTGTGGGATGATTACATAATGACGAGTATCGATGGTAACCGTAGCTCGCTACCTAAGACAACTTTTGATCCAAAATTTGTAAACTAACTTACACAATGACGCTCATGTCGTTGGTCATGGATTAGGTGCAGTCTCTAAGGGAATCATAAAATTTAACCCACTAATGTTCAAGCCATGGAGCACAAATTAGGTGCAACTTGTGAGCAATCACGACACTGAAGTTAACAAGATCTCACCAATCACAGGATGAATCTGTGTATTTATCAAAGTATCAAAACCAAAAGTCCTCTACCATCGGGAGTGCTAGACTATTTATACTAGAGACACATCCCATGTTTAGGTGTGAAAGCAAGGATGACAAATAACGAGCTAAGTTACGAATCAAGAAACATTCCATCTCCGAAATTGCTTCACACACGGCATTATTCGTCCGATAACTGTACAACGATTCATTGCAGCACTTCCCTTCCTGCCTTCCCCGAGCGCGTCACCTCTATACTTTTGTTTCGTTTGTTCCCGAGCATCAGCAACAGCTATGCCAGAAACCGCAACAACAGCCACGCCTCGATCCTCGCCGTGCGGCCGCTGCGTTGGTCTTTCTCGCCGAGCAGCCGCTGCCATAGCCGCGGTCGAGCCAGCGCACAATCTCTCCATCCGCAGCCGCGATGCCCCATATTTTCCCTCATCCAGCCTTTCTTCTTCCCCAGTGGATCTCTTCCTTGTCTTGCTCTAGTCATGTGCTCTTTGCGTCCATTGGAGATGGATCGGGATGTAGGGAAAGAATCACATAAAATCAATTTTCTTCCTGACAGGTGGGTCCTAGATCGATGCCAAACCGTTGTTTTCTTAGACTACCGACATCGTAACAAAATCGTACGAAATTAGTCGTACGTATAGCAACGCTCTTCCATCTCAGTGGTGGCCAGCTTAGGGAATTAATGAGGTAGCTTCTAAAAATCCTCTATAAGGTGAAAATAACTTGTCTCATCATGAAACATTGTTTCGTCGGATTAGGGGATAGCTACATCGGTTCGTGGTATATTCATGATGGAGTGGTGGAACCTCAAGTTGTTTCTTGCTAAACCATATATCGATGATGTTGAGATACAACAATATAAGGGTGAGTAGTGTTAACGGTTAGGAGGCTTATGACAGCATGATTGATGGAGAAGTTGGGGGAAGGGGTAGGACGGAAGCGGGTCTCGAGATGAAAAATGAAAAGAAATCTTTGATGGGCTGAGTCACGTGCCGGAGCGACAGAGCTTAGCCCACTGGCTGATTGACTGTTATCGAGCCATGGCCCAACTTGGCTGATTAGTCCGTTTGCACCGAGACTGTACCAAGTGGCCCAAACCTAGCCCCAATCTAAAATGAAATTTTTTCTTTTTGGAGAAAGTGCATCACACATGAGTGTACAACAAGTGGTGTCAAGATATAGTAGGGCCGTACAAATCAGCTGGAGAGCGCAACGTCAACCCTCTCAGCCGGCCGGCAGTTTCGTGGACCGGAGCAATACCAGTACGTTGAGAGACGCTCCCACTCGAATCTTTGTAGTATCATCATAGCAAGCTTGGTATCCCCCTAACCATCGGCACCCGGAAGGTGGAATCTCCCTGTCAACTCGTGTGCGCGCGTCCAGGCAACATCCAAAGCAGGTAGCTAGCCAGCCGGCCGGCCACATGCCCGCCCGGCCCCGCGGATCAAGCGAGTTGCAAAATTAACAACTTTGATTAGAACGCAAGAATCCTTCCGGCGATAGCTAGAAGCCAACGTTCGCGGGCCAGTTCATCCCCGAAGAGAAAGAAACTCGAGCTAGCTAGCTGCCCCATGTGGTGGAGACGACGATGCCTTTGTGTGCTGGTGCCCTTCTACCTTTTCCCCAGGGCCTGCGGATATGGACACGTTTCGGGGAGGGGAGGTTGGTAGGGTTGGCCGCGGCCGGTGATCGGTTGATACGCGCGTGGCGACGACGCCGGTCCCGACTGAATAATCGGGTAGAGCTTCCTGTCTTCGAATAATCCTGCCGCGCGCACATGGCATCGGCTGATCATTGATCGATCGGCTGCCGCCTCACGAACTGAACTGTTCGACCTTATTAATCTCAGCGTTCAGGGCGAATATATCACTAGTGGAAAACAGGCCTTTTGATCCGGGTGGTTAGGGCCTTTTGTCGCGGGCGGCCAGCCGCGACAAGCAAGGCGCGATAAAAGGGAGGCCTTTTATCCCGGGTCACTTACAACCCGCGACATAAGGTCCACCACGTGGCAGCCGCCTGGCGCGCAGGCACGAGCCTCTTGTCGCGGGCGGTATTACACCGCGACAAAGGCCCCTCTACGTGGCGCGCGCACAACGCTTCTCGCTTTAGGGTTTGAGGGGTGCAGCACCCCTCCCCCCGCCACCGACCGCCCTGTTATATCATTTTTTTTCGTTCGAAAATAAAAGTTGCATATATTTGTACGCTACTAGAAATTGTACACGTTCATTCAATATATATATATATAGATCGATCAAACAAATGTTGGAAGCAAAAGTCGATTCCTCTTTACATGTAGCCCTTACATATATATATACATTTAGCTCACGATCGACAAGCGGTACTAACGACCGTCTATTTGGAGGTAGAGCATCTATTTGGACTAAACAAGCCTTTGTTGTTTAGTACATCTTTAATCAAAAGTCCCGCCAGTTCCTCCGCGATTCCTAGTGCGTGTTCCTTTGGTTGGAGTCCGTCCCGCATGAAGTCGACCTATATACGAAAATGAGATGAGTATGACTATATCAGTCTTGATAACGAAATATTGATGATAATAAATAAAGTTGTGAACTTACGTTGAATTTATTATTGTTCTCGCTTCTCGATGGTTAACATGCGAATGGACTCGCAAACGTAGTATCCACATAGATTCGTCCCTTGTGGCTCGCTGGGGGCACGGTACGAGGAGTAAATGTTAGCTTCTCCGCCTGGGTTTCGTTCTTACGATGTCTCTTGAAAGCGGTCCAAGCCCTGCCAGTGCAAAAGAATGATTGAATGAGTGGATAATTAATTGATATCTCACGAATGATAAAGCGCGGCGATGAAGGAAATTACACTTGGAGCAACTTACGCAAGTCCCGGAACCCGTCCACGCCTCTACTCGAGTGGGTCTTTTACCTCAACTATTCCCTTATCGAGGTTGAATGTCTAGTAGAATCCAGTGGAAGCTGCACATGTTATGCATATACGTCAGGAATTACACTTAACATCGAGTAAGAAAAATTGAATGTGCATAAAGATCATTAAGACTCTCACTCGTAGTTGTAAGGAAACAATATTGAATCACGGAAATATTGCTCCCCCAAAAACCTTAGTAGGTTTCCCCCCGTTTCTTGGGCATTAAACTTTACCGTTTGAACATGTACTTTATCACGGGTCAATAAACCCAATATTGATAATATTATTACTTTTGCATTCACGATCTTCGATCTGCATAAGAGAACACATAAGATATAATGAGTATATATATGCAATGAAAACGAACATGAACTGAATGAAAATGAACTTATATGTAGTTAACAACTTACAAGCAATAGCAACTCATGAGAGATTTGTCGAGGGCATCTAGATTGAATAACTGCCGGAGTTCATTCATCTCAATATGGATCTCCTCCTTTCGGTAGTAATATTCCCATGGTATACTCGCCACGATGAACCTTATGTTCTCCTTGCATGCATCAAGGTACCACCGATGCAAATTCCGCATATGTGTTGGCAGTTTAAGCAGCTGTTCTGTGCTGACCAAGTCGGCCCCGTAGACAAATTTAGGAGCTATATCAGCGGTGGGTACTGCAGCATCCGCTGCATACATCAATTCCTCCACGGTAACGTCACGGGCAGCCGCTAGCTTTGCAGACTTCTTCCATATTGAAACCACCATGTTCCCGGTACGGCTTGGGAACATTAAGCACTTTGAGTGGTGGGATCGATTGTTTGGGCTGAGCACCGAGGAGGGGAACTTCCTTTCTCTTTTTGCCTTTTGTCGTTTGCTTGGCCTTGAGGGGTGCACTTGTTGAAGTTGACTTATTCTCGGTTGCACTTCTAGCCGATGATTTGCTCGTGCCGGCAATGTCCTTCTCCTTAGCCTTTTCAGCATTCTTTGTGTCAATTACCTTCGCAAGAGTGCGTGTATAGTCATCCTTCTTCTCGTGTAAGTCATACTGCGATGGTGTGTTCAGAAAACTAGTAGCATATGCTATTTGCTTCTCTCGTGTATGGCTCTGCGCTCGGAGGTTTTGGCTTATGAAAAAAATAATAATTGATTTTCTTAACAATGGCATCATTTTCCTCCGGGGTACGATCGTAAGGACGGGGGGAGGAACCTTTGGTACTTTTGGGAGGGGCGACCTCTTGGGGACGAGGACTCTTGAAACGCTTCCGGCTGGGTGCATTCCGAGTCTTTTTGGGCGGAGGCGGCGGCGCCGGAGATGGAGATGGACTACCGATGTCGTGGTCGACGTCGTACCCACGGGGTGATGGTGGCGACATGTGATCGGTAGGAGGAGGTGATGGTGGCCTGCGATCACCCGGAGGAGGTGATGGTGACCTGCTGGGACGACCGGTACTAGGTGCTACCCAGCCTGGCAGCTTGATATTCTTCTTTTCCCGAGAGAATGATTTCTCCCAGCGACCTCTCTGAGTGTAAGCCCCCCATCACCTCCAGGGATATCGAGCTCCAATGTCCCCCACGACGGGACAAGCCGAATCCACCCCGACACGAGCATAGCCAGCTGGAATCGGATTGCCATGCCATGTTGCCGGCTCACCTTCGAGTCCAAATGCCGGTAAGACATAGCCGACCGCCACCTTAACGAAACCTTCCTGAACACCTCATGGAGATCACAAGGTGTTTGCTCCTTGATTCCATCGAAGGGGTCGCCAGGACCGGCATCTATCATCATCCGTGTAGGAGGGGCCTCCGAGTCGGCCACGCTCGTTGTCTCATCGCCGAGATATTTCAGCGGTATTATCCGGCGGGCGCTGTCCTTTTAGTTCATTTATCTCCCGCTGCTGCTCGCTGAAGCTCCCGCTGCTGCTGGTCAAGTCGGCGTTGGAACTCGGCCATCTGGTCATTCCGCACCTCCAGCTGGCGTTGTTTAGCTCTCGCTCGGCTTCTATAAGTCTCCGCGTCGGCCGGAAACCCAAGCGACCACGGAACACTAGGGCCGAAGCCTCTTGTTCGTCCTCCCTTCTCGGGATTACCGAGGACAAGCGTCGGCAAGTCTTTCTCTCTATCGGGAGCAAACTTTAGTTTTCCCGCCTTTATATCTGTCGTCACTTCAATCCATTTTTGCCTGGGTACCCTAACCCTGGTGTCACTTTCAACAATGTTCCCTGTCTTCATGTCATACTCACAGCCATGCGCGAGGAACCAATTTCGAGCCCTTGTGTCCCATCCTTCTCGCGTGGGTTCAGGAGTGATCCCGTTCAGCTCCATCTCAGCCTCTTGTGCATCCCACTTAGGCATGGCTCTTCCGTAGCCCCCTCGCCCTGTATGATGGTGATACTTCTTCTCGCTTGCATTCTTCTTGTTTTTCGCCGACAGGTTCACAGACCTCCTCCGATTCTTTGTACCTCACAAATTCTTCCCGGTTATGCTCCTGCTTCGCTAGGTAGTTCTCGAATAATGGAGGCTTCTTGTCTTTCTTATAATTTTTCCATAACCGGTTCTTATACGCCGGAAAAGTTCCCCCATCTTCTTAAGAGCCCATTTCTTCACTAGCTCTCGCTGCTTAGCATTCTCGAGACTCCGATCCCAAATCCGGCAAAGTGAAATGTGCCATCAGGTCTCCGAAAAGTGTGTCTTTGTACCTATCGGCAACCTGATTTTCGGACACATTCTTCGTCTTGTTCCATTCTCCGACGGTGATCGGGACACGATCTCTAACCACAACTCCGCACTGATTTTTGAACTTCACTCCGACATTCTCGGGTACCACCGGTTGGCCTTCCGGTGATATAGCTTCAATTGTGAAGTGGTCTTTCTTGGTCAACTTCTTTGCCGGGCCTCGTTTCTCTATCTTATCTTCGGAGGCCTAAGAGAATACATATATATAGAATTGCATTAATGCCTCTATACTAATGTCTCAATACATATGTACATATAGAATTCCATTAATACCTCGTCATGATCGGAGCCGTCGGCTTCTCCGTCACCGGAGCCGTCGTCGGCTTCTCCGTCACCGGAGCCGTCGGCTTCTCCATGACCGGAGCCGTCGGCATCTCCATGACCGGAGCCGCGGGCTTCTCCATCACCGGAGCCGCGGTCTTCTCGGTCGGCTTCGTACCATCGCGGATTATGTCCGCGAACATGTCTTCCCTGTTCCAAGTCCCGTTCGAATGGATCCATTGTTTCGCAAAAGAATTAAATCGATAAGTACATGTTCTAACCCTAACCCTAATCAAACACAAACCAAACCCTAACCCTAATCAAACACAAACCAAACCCTAACCCTAATCGGCGACACGTGTTAGCGAGAGGGAGAGGGTGTCGGCGACGCGTGTTTGCGAGAGGGAGAGTGTGTCGGCGACGCGTGTTTGCGAGAGGGAGAGGGTGTCGGCGACGCGTGTTTGCGAGAGAGAGATAGGGTGTCGGCGACGCTAGTTTGCGAGAGAGAGAGGGTGTCGGTTTGCGAGAGAGGGTGTCGGTGTCGTTGTCGGCGACACGTGTTTGCGAGAGAGAGAGAGGGTGTCGGCGACGCTAGTTTGCGAGAGAGAGAGGGTGTCGGTTTGCGAGAGAGGGTGTCGGTGTCGGTGTCGGTAAATACATATACTAAACATTTTTCAACCTAAAACTAATCAATTACATACTAACTAATTACATACTAACTAAACTAACTAATTACATTACATACTAAACTAACTAAACTAACTAATTACATACTAACTAAACTAACTAATTACATACTAACTAAACAAACTAAACTAAACTAATTACATATGAACTAATTACATACTAACTAAACATTATATACTAACTAAACTAACTAATTACATTACTAACTAATTACATACTAACTAAACTAACTAATTACATTGCTAACTAATTACATACTAACTAATTAATAACTAATTAACACAATTAAGTAAAAAAAAATGAAAAAAAAATGAAAACCAGGCGCCCGTGAGCTGCAGCGCGCGCGGCGCTACCTCGGGCTTGCGAGACGGCGGCGGCGGCGGCCGAGGACGACGACGCGCAGGTGGCGGCCGGCGGCGGCGGCGGCCCGAGGACGCAGGCGGCGGCCGAGGCGCGGCGCGGCGCGGCGCGAGGGCGCAGCGGCGGCCGAGAGCGCAGCGGCGGCCGAGGCGCGGCGCGGCGCGAGAGGCGGCAGAGGAACGGCGGCGGCCCGAGAGGAAGAGGCGGGGCGGCGCGAGGGCGGCGGCCGGAGGCGAGGAAGACGGCGGCGGCGCGGCCAATTTCGGCAGCCTGGCGGCGCAAAACGGCTAAGTGTTGGCCTCCAGGAGTCGCGGGTGGCGGCTCCGCCCGCGGCTCCGCGCTCTTATACCCACCCCCCTTTTGTCGCGGGTGGGGGCTTGACCCGCGACAAAAGACCCCCCTTTTGTTACGGGTCAAGCCCCCACCCGCGACAAAGGGGGGTCTTTGTCGCGGGTCAAGCCCCCACCCGCGACAAAAGCTTTGAGGCTGATCCGCGGCACAGCCCATCCAACGGCTCGGCCGTTTGAATCCAACGGCCTAGAGCCGTTGGATGGGCTGTGCCACGGATCAGCCCATCCAGAGGCCTTTGAACCCTTTATTTTTTGTATTTTAAATTAAAAAAACTAATATTTCAATAACTTTTGAATGGTAACTCAAATACAAATGTTTTATATATGAATATTGATCGGAAAAAGGTAATGAACATGAATATGACATCCATATACCTATTTGCATCTCGCGTCATATGAAACGTTGATAGTCGGGTATGTTTCACCCCCGTGCACCGCCGCCGTGCCACACGTGTCGCGTCCCGTGCCACTCGTGTCGCGTCCCCGTGCCACGTGTCGCCACCTCTTCCACGTGCCTCGCCCCGCCGACGCCGGCGTGCGACGTGTAGCCACCGCTGACACGTGCCTCGCCCCGCCGAAGCCGGCGTGCGACGTGTAGCCACCGCTGACACGTGCCTCACCCCGCCGACGCCGGCGTGCGACGTGTAGCCACCGCTGACACGTGCCATGCCCCGCGTGCGCTATATAGAGCGACGAGTGCGGGCGCAACCACACGTCGCCACCGCCTCCGCTCATTCATCTCCGGGATGCCTCCATGTCGTCGAGGGGCGTCCGGTTTCCGTGGCGTTCGAGTGCATCCGAGCGGTAGGTTCACCGCCGAGATACGCGCCGGTGGCTTCCGCCTCACCCTCGGCACGTACAACACGCCGGAAGAGGCGGCGCGCGCTTACGACGCGGCGGCGTGGCGCTTTCGGCGGCCAGGGCACGACATGAACTTCCCGGATGTTGAATCGCTAGAGGAGGCGGAGTTCCTCGCGCCACCGCCGTGCCTCGTCACCGACGAGGACCGTCGCCGGCATCGCCAGGTGCAGCGCAGGATCGCCATCGCCGAGCGCGACGAGCGGTTGATGCGCCGGTGGAGGGCGCGGTCCCCCGACGCGTTCTTTGCTAACCTTAGGGCACAACGCAGGTCCAACGAGCGCCACCGTCGGGCCGTCGCCGCCTTCGAGCTCGAGAACTCGAATACAACTTGGACCGAAAACGACCCTCGGTGGGATGACCTTTGGACGGAGACAACCTCCGACGACGAGTAGAGACTAGACTAGTAATTTATCTATTTTATTGTAATTTCAATAAAGTCGTTGTCGGTTCTATTAGTTTAAATTTAGTTTATAAAGTCGTTGTCGGTTGTTTTTGTTCAATAAAGTGGTTGACACGAAATTTATTACGATTGAACTGAAATTAAAGTACTGAGCTCAACCGAAAAATAAGATACATGGCCGGATTCGAATGTTGGAGCCATTCAATCATAGTCGTGCCTAGTCCTATACACGTCGCCACTGTAGTCATCAAAGTCGCCGACGTCATCGTCGCTAGCATCGGGGTCGCGGTTGTCGAACCTCGGCGGATGACCACGCGTGGGCTGGGATTGAGGGTAGCGCAGGCGGGGGCCACGATAGGCCGGGACGCTCCGGAGAGTCCGGCCGCGCCACCACATCCGACGGCCGGCCTCGTTGAAGTTCGAAGGAGGCGGGCCGTCCTCCTCGTACTCGGCAACCGCCCTCTCACGCCGATTGATGAAGAAGCTGTCCCAAGTCGGGCTGTAGTCGGGATGCCACCGGGGATTCCTCCGCTGCTCGGGCGTGAGCTCGAAATAGTAGTGGTTCGTGATGGCCATCTCGCGTGGCACACCTACGGGGATAGGAGGGACCGGTACGCCTCCGACGCTCGGCAACCAGCCGGTCGGGACGCGGTAGCCGGGCGGGCAGGGGTAGTTCGAGGCGCAAAGCGCCTCCGCCTCCCGGGGTGTTAGACATACGATGGAAGCCATGGGAGAGAGTGATGAGGTTTGCGGATATGAGAGTCCAAGCCTACATATATATAGTGGAAAAATGGCGGGAATGCGGGAAGAAAATAGGCGGGAACGAAGTGGCGCGCGAAACTTTCATCCCGGGTGGAGGCTCAAACCGCGACAAAAGACCGGGGGAGGCTTATCTAGGAGGGCCTTTTGTCACGGTTGGTGGCTGCAACCGCGACTAAAGATGTCGGCAGGATAATAAGGATGTGTCGGTAACCTTTTGTCACGGTTGGTGGCTGCAACCGCGACTAAAGGTGTCGGCAGGATAAGGACGCGTGGGTGGACGCACCTGCTCGATGAGATAAAGCATGTAGCGCACGACGGCCCGTCGAAGGAATAAGACAAAGTAGAAGCGGTGCCGTGCCTATAAAAGGAGCATCGATACGCCTTGCCAAGCAGATCAACAAGCCAAGCACGGTTTAATCTTCATTATTACATAAATGTAGAGATTGTCTTGGGAACTATATATGAAGAATACATTATTACATCGCCATCTAGTGTTGTGATCTTCTACGCCGTAGCCATGGAGAATCTTCATCATTTAGCAAGATGCTTGGGTCAATTTTCACCGTGAAGGGCGGAATTTCTTTAAACTTATTATAATCTTCTCGACATGTCTGTCTTGTCATCCACTCCCACGATGTTTCTTTTCCCCGAAAGAACTATGTGGCGCTTTGGCTCCTCGATTGATGCATTCTTTTGTTGATTTCTTTTTCTTGATTTGCTAGACATGTCCTTCACGTAGAAAACTTGAGCCACCTCGCTGGCTAGGACAAAAGGCTCGTCCAGGTACGCAAGATTGTTGGGATCCACTGTTATCATACCGTACTTATCGTCCAATATGTATAGCGCTGAGCTTCACCCATTTGCACCGAAACAAAGGGACCTTAAAAGTGGGACCATAGTCAAGTTCCCATATCTCCTCTATGTATCCATAATATGTGGTGGTCCGCCCATTCTCGTCTGTTGCATCGAAGCGGACACCGCTGTTTTGGTTGGTGCTCTTTTTATCTTGGTCGATCGTGTAAAATGTATTCCCATTTATCTCGTACCCTTGGAATGTACATATGTTTGAAGATGGTAACCTAGCCAACAAGTACAGCTGCTCCACCGCAGATGGGTCATTAATGAGATGTCTTTGCAACCAACTGCCGAAGGTATTCATGTGTTGACGTGTAATCAAGGACTCGGGCTGGCCCGGGTTTATTTCTCGTAAAACATTCTTATGTTTCTCGATGTACGGAGCCACCAAGCTGGAATTGTATAGAACCGTGTAGTGCGCTTGATTGAAAGAAATCTTGTCCCTCCACACCGTTGTTTTCCTTCCTAGTGTGCCTTTTCCGATCAGCCTCCCCTCATACCGAGATTCGGGAACACCAATCGGCTTAAGGTCGGGAAGAAAGTCAACACAAAACTCAATGACCTCCTCGGTTCCGTAGCCCTTTGAGATACTTCCTTCCGGCCTAGCTCGGTTATGAACATATTTCTTTAAGACTCCCATGAACCTCTCGAAGGGGAACATATTGTGTAGAAATACAGGACCGAGAATTCTAATCTCTTCAACTAGGTGAACGAGGAGGTGCGTCATAATATTGAAGAAGGATGGTGGGAACAACAACTCGAAGCCGACAAGACATTGGACCACATCTTCCCGTAATCCCGACAAAGTTTCGGATCCATTACCTTCCGAGAAATTGCGTTCAGGAATGCACATATCTTCACAATGGCTAGTCGAACATTTTCCGGTAGAAGTCCCCTCAATGCAATCGGAAGCAATTATGTCATAAGCACGTGACAGTCATGGGACTTCAGGTTCTGGAATATTTCTCCTTCATATTTACTATCCCCTTTATATTCGACGAGAAACCAGACGGAACCTTGATACTGAATAGGGCTTCAAAAAAGATCTCCTTCTCTTGTTTGGTAAGAGCATAGCTGGCAGGCCCTACAAACTGCCCTGGATGATTGCCGTTTCGTCCTTTATGAAGTTCCTGGTCCTCCCGTGCTTCTGTTGTATCTTTTGTCTTTCCATACACGCCGTAAAACCTAGAATATTCACACAAAGATTCTTGGTCGGGTGCATCACGTCGATTGCAGAGCGGACTTCCAGGACTTTCCAATATTCTAGCTCCCGGAAAATAGATTTCTTCTTCCACATGGGCGCGTGTCCGTCATCGTCTTTCGGAACAGGTCGACCGCCTGGACCCTTTCCAAAGATAACATTTAAATCCTTGACCATGTCAAATATATCGAAGCACCACTACGGGGACAGGCTTCGGACGGCGGTCTGCCTCGCCATCGAAATGCTTGCCTTTTTTCCTTAAGGGATGCTTGCGCGGAAGGAAACGACGATTGAACGGGTACACAACTTTTCTGCTTTTTCCCAAATATTTACTTTCGGTCTCATCTAAACGAGTGTGTGCATGCATTGTATCCTTTGTTCGTCTCGTCCCGAAATGTTACCGAGAGCAGGCCAATCATTGATGGTTACGAATAGCAACGCTCGTAGGTCAAATTCTTGCTCCGTGTGCTCATCCCACACACGTACACCTGGTTTGGCCCACAACTCCAAAAGTTCATCGACTAATGGTCTTAGGTACACATCAATGTCGTTGCCCGGTTGCTTTGGGCCTTGGATAAGCACTGGCATCATAATGAACTTCCGCTTCATGCACAACCAAGGAGGAAGGTTGTAGATACATAGAGTCACGGACCAGGTGCTGTGACTGCAGCTCTGCTCCCCAAAAGGATTCATGCCATCTGTACTTAGACCAAAGTATAAGTTCCTTGCCTCACCTGCAAAATCCGGAAACTCTCTCCCGATGTTTCTCCACTGCCGACCATCAGCGGGGTGCCTCAACATCGCGTCTTTCTTACGTTCTTCCATGTGCCATCGCAACAACTTGGCATGCTCTTTGTTTCTGAACAAACGTTTCAACCGTGGTATTATTGGAGCATACCACATCACCTTCGCAGGAACCCTCTTCCTGGGTGGCTCGCCCTCAACATCACCAGGGTCATCTTTTCTGATCTTATACCGCAATGCACCACATATCGGGCATTTATTCAAATTCTCGTACTTCTCACCGCGGTAGAGGATACAGTCATTAATGCATGCATGTATCTTCTGCACATCTAATCCTAGAGGGCAGACAAGCTTCTTTGCTTCATATGTACTGACGGGCAATTCATTATTTCTTGGAAACATCTTCTTTAATATTATCATCAATTTCTCAAATCCCGAGTCAGTCACACCGACCTCTCGCCTTCCATTTCAGCAATTCCAATATGCTACCCAGCTTTCTATGCCCATCTTCACAACCTCGGGTACAACAATTTGTGGTGGTCCTCTAACATCTTGTCAAACCGCAACCTCTCCTTATCCGTGCCACGGTCTCTTCTTGCATCGAAATGGCCCGACGAAGATCATCATCAACAGGATCATCTCGATGCCTGTTCTTCACCTCCTTCTTCTTCATTGTCGTCCATTGCGGTATCAAAGCATTCGGAGAACATAGATCGGTACTGGTCATCATTATCTTCTTCCTCATCGCCGTCTTCCATCATAACCCCTTCTTCTCCGTGCTTGGTCCAAACATTATAGCTGGACATGAATCCAAACCGAAGCGGTGGCTCTTAATGTCTCTTGAGCAAGAGTAATCCTTCTCGTTCTTACATTTTAGACATGGACAGCACATAAAACCTTGCTTCGACTTGTTGGCCTCGGCCACAAGCAGGAAAGAATTCACGCCCTCTCTGAAAGCGGGGCACATCGGTTACCGTACATCCATGGATGACTCATCTGCATCATAAGTACAATTATATATGTATCAGATGCAATCACCTTGCTAAAATTAGTATTGTACGGACTATGCATATATATATAGTCGAGAAAATAGTTGCTAACCTTTTAGGATCAAAAAAAGGAGAAATCTTATCAAATAAAACCAAGTGGCATCCCTCTCACAAGCATTCCATCAAACACCTCTTGTGCACATGTAGAAAAAATGAGCTAGCATACACCTCCACCTTCACCACCAAGGAAAAAATGAGGTGGGGGGTGGCTGGCTGCTTCTATATATATAGGGGGACATTTTGTCGCGGGCCGTATTACGACCCGCGAAAAAGGGTGGCCACGTCGCTCCTAACCCTTTGTCGCGGGTCGTAATACGGCCCGACACAAAGGCCGCGACAAAAGCCTCCGCGCGCTCCACATGGTTTCGGGGCGACGTGGCCAGGCCATTTGTCGCGGGTGCAGGCGCGCCCGCGACAAAAGGCTCCCACGGAAGCCCTGTTTTCCACTAGTGTATACTCGGCTGGAACGTTCTTCCAATGATTGCGAGATCGAGTTCACTTTTGTTACGGCTAGTTTAATCCCGATCGATCGAGAAGAAAATGTAGTCGCTACACCTGGTTGGCAACCTGGCATCCGTCTGTTTCTGTACACTGTACAGTCTTCATTTGCGTAGCGTTTGCGTGCGATGGAGGGCTAGGTTCAGCTTACTTGGTACTTTCGTACTGGTACGTGAACACGGGGCGAGCGAGGCTGTACTTGGACTCCACTATACTGTTTTGGGCTTTACGCTCGGATGGCTACGACTGAACAGAAAGACGAAGGGACGAACCAACGAACATACGGTGTACTGCTACTGCTTGAAGCAAAGGGAACCAGTGTTTTTTACCTGCAGTGTTCCGATATGAGCAGCTCTGACTGCTTGAAGCAAAGGGAACCAGTGTTTTTAGGGGCTCCCGTGTTTTTACCTGTGTTCCGAGATATGATAGATGAACTCTCCTTTTCTTCCTCTGGTTCAAATTTTGCTTCAAGAAAAACCACATGGCTGGCTGGCCGGCCCTACAGGTTAGTGGCTACAGCGAAAGGAAGGCAGGCGCCTGCACTTGCTCGCCTGGATAACTCTGAAGACTAGTCCACGCGAGGGTATAGGCAGCGACAGCAACAAGACACGAACTAATTCAGTTTGGGTTTGTTGCAGTTTGGCACGGATGGCTGCCTTTTCAGTTCCTGCCAATCACATTGAACCAGGAGGAGCGCCACACCTACGTGGCTTTTGAACATCCCGGGCCTATGCACCAGCGCATGCACACGAATCATACACGTACAGTTGATACATAAACCATCTAAAATTAACGAGCATATAGTGATATATATAGCAGCTAAACATTACGTCTTCTACTAGCATGTTGCCAGCCAACTCGGCTGAAGATATCATGAGCTACCCTAAGCTGGTCGCTTGCATCCAGAACCCATAAGATTCTGCTGATTAGCCTAGAAATAAAAAGACTTAGCCAGGTCCAATGTTTATGTCCTGATTAATCTTGTTAATAATGATGTTACTTCTGCAATTCCATATCAACTAACATAAAGCTGAAATACCTAAGTGAATTCTAGCCTTTGTGCTACTGTTCGAGATATTATTCAACCAGTTTTTAAACATATTTATAATATTAGTTGGTAGAGGTAAAGCATATGTAATATGTATTATACGCCATAGCATACATGCAAAAGGATATGAGAGAAACAAATGCTCAATGGTCTCCTCGGAGTCACAGAAATGCTCAATGGTCTCCTCGGAGTTACAGAAGCAACATCTTTTATACCCAGCTGTTGAGGAACCACATATTTTTAAATCTTTTGTTGGATCTATAACTTTCATATGTATTTGTGAAGGAAATGTGTGTGATCATTCATGAGATCAGCATACATAGATTTCACCGAGAAGGTCCTCGAACCCGTGAGCCTCTAGACAAACTTATCCGGTTCATCCAATAAATACACCCTCATTTTTCTTTGACATAAATGCAACCAAGATGTCCAATTGTTACCAATTAAATACTGCATAAAACAAATATTCAGTGGCATTTGTAAAAATCATTTGCAATGGTAACATCTTTCTCTTGAACAATATTATACAATGATGGATAGGTTCGTCACCCAGCCAAATATCCTCCCTTGCCCTGAACCTTGTTGTGGACCCACATCTCCAAATTTGTAAAAAATCCATGTTAAAGATATCTTATTAAACCCGCATAAGCCCTTTCCAAACCAGGAGAATATGTAGGCATTGTCTAAACTCGTGACAATTTTTCTTGAGATACTTGTTGACATAGGAATGCCGGAAGAGCCTGCCGAATAAAGTACCCGAGGTTATATGAAGACCCACGTCCCGAAGTATTGAAGGCCCCGAAGCCCATAGATCCTCCATAAGGAAAATAGAGTTGTACTAGGAATCGTGTAGCAAGATAGGAAAGGCCCAACATGCCTATCGATAGTTTGTAAATTGTACGACACGGAAAGCCTTGGCTCCGCCTCCTATATAAAGGGGAATCGAGGGTGAAAGAAAGGATCAAATCCATTGTCAGCACACACCATATTTTCTGAGTCAAGCACCTTTTCGGCTGAACCTTCGAGATCTACTTGCCCTCTACTTTCTACGAAACCCTAAGTCTACAATCTGTAGGCATTGACAAGTTAATCCCTTGTCAATTGCCGCTGTATGTGGGCATTGGAGGCCGCAAGGAGATGATCTCGATGGCATGATGACCCACAAGTATAGGGGGTGTATCGTAGTATCTTCGATAAGTAAGAATGTCGATCCCAACGAGGAGCAGAAGGTGTTGACAGGCAGTTTTGATGAAGGATTCACTGTAAATGCTCACAGATAAGTATTCAGGGGGTTCTGATGTAACAGATGAATAAAGTACAAGTAAGTAAAATGCGAGAGAAATAATTGCAGCGAGTGGCCCAATCCTTTTTAGCACAAAGGACAAGCCGGTTTGTTTACTTATAATGACCAAACGTTCTCGAGGACACACGGGATTTTAGTCTAATGCTTTCGCTACATACAGCTTGATTAATCTTCATTGTTTTGATAAGTGTTGTGTGGGTGAACCTATGCTAATGTACCGCCCTTCCTAGGACTAATACATACTTGTGATTATACCCCTTGCAAGCATCCGCAACTACAAGAAAGTAATTAAGATAAATCTAACCACAGCCTTAAACTCTGAGATCCTGCGATCCCTCCTGCATCGGTATACCAACGGGGGTTTAGGTTTCTGTCACTCCGGCAACCCCGCAATTGGCAAACGAGTACAAGATGCATTCCCCTAGGCCCATAAATGGTGAAGTGTCGTGTAGTCGACGTTCACACGACACCACTAGAAGAATAACAACACAACTTAAATATCATAACATTGAATATTACTCAACCATAGTTCACTACTAACATTTAGACTTCACCCATGTCCTCAAGAACTAAACGAACTACTCACGAGACATCATATGGAACATGATCAGAGGTGATATGATGATGAATAACAATCTGAACATAGACCTTGGTTCAATGGTTTCACTCAATAGCATCAACAACAAGTAGAAATCAGTATCGGGAGAGTTTCCCCTATCAAACAATCAAGATCAAACCCAAATTGCTACAGCGGTGACGATGTCCAGCGGTGGAGATGGCGGTGATGATGGTGGAGATGATGATGATGGTGATGGAGATGATGTCCAGCTCGATGGCGGTGACGATGGCGTCGATTTCCCCCTCCGGGAGGGAATTTCCCGGCGGATTCCTGCCCGCCGGAGAGCTCTTTTCTCTCTGGTGTTCTCCGCCCCGCGAGGCGGGCTGTAACCCTTCGCGAGGATTCCTCCGTGGCTTAGGTCTTCGGGACGAAGGGTTTCGCGAAGAAAAGGAGGCGAAAGAGGCCGAGGGGGCTCCACACCACATGGTGGCGCGGCCGAGCCATGGGTCGCGCCACCCTATGGTGTGGGCCCACCCCGGGTCCAGCTGGCTCCCCCTTACGGCTTCCTCCGTCATCCGGAAAAATAGGATTTTTGGTAAAACTTCCTTCCACAGCTTGATCTTCCGAAATATCGCATCCCGACGGTGCTTTTTCCAGCAGAATCCCGGCTCCGGTGCTCGATCTCCAAATAATCATGAAACATGCAAAATAGATGAAATAACATAAGTATTGTGTCCCAATATGAAATATATCAATGAATAACAGCAAATTATGATATAAAATAGTGATGCAAATTGGACGTATCAACTCCCCCAAGCTTAGACTTCGCTTGTCCCCAAGCGAAACTGAACTCCGGTAAACAGGACCACATGTTTATGGAGTGAAGAGTCGATAAATAAAATACGGACAAGAAGCATCATATTCATTCACACAAGACATTATAGTAAACAACTTCCTTATATAACTCAACTTGAAACAAGTATAAGGTAATCACAATTAAAGGTGCATAAGAAATCATAATTGGTGATGGCAAACTTTGTTCTTGGTCGAGAACAAGCAACAGATTATACTTATCTATTGAGCAGCGCTCTCATATTAAAGCTTATGGTAAACTTGCATACTCAATCATATTAATCATTGATGACTTTCAAAGCTATATTCATTCAGGTAAAAACTTGTACTGAATAAGAAAGAATAAAAACATGATGAATCAAATCACAATATAATAGTTTGATCACAACAACTCAAATGCTTGCTTGAGATGGAGGGAAATAGGTTTACTGACTCAACATAAAGTAAAAGACAGTGCCCTTCGCAGAGGAAGCAGAGATTAAATCATGTGCTAGAGCTTTTTCAGTTTTGAAATCATATGAAGAGAATAAAAGTAAAGTTTTGAGAGGTGTTTGTTGTTGTCAACGACTGGTAGCGGGTACTCCAACCCCCTTGCCAAACAGACCTCCAAAGAGTGGCTCCCATGAAGGACGTTATCTCTACCAGCAAGGTAGATCATCCCTCTTCTCTTTTGTTTACACATGTACTTTAGTTTATTTAAGGATGACACTCCCCCAACCTTTGCTTACACAAGCCATGGCTAACCGAATCCTCGGTGCCTTCCAACAATCTCATACCATGGAGGAGTGTCTATTGCAAAATTAAGTTGCTTACCGATGAATCAGTGGCAAAACATGTGAAGAGAATTATTTATGAAAGTTAATTAA
>NC_061511.1:243671888-243704276 GCF_022539505.1 Lolium rigidum
CGGGTTAGGCCCATAGGCGACGAAAAATACCCCTTAGCGGACGATTTTGAGACGTTGTCTATCAGAACTTTTCTTGTAGTGTTACCTGAACTCTTTGGCATGCTAAAAGCTGCAGAGATAGAGATCAAGAAAGAACACCAAGTGTTGATGGTCAACAAGACCACCAGTTTCAAGAAACAGGGCAAGTCTAAGGGAAAATTCAAGAAGGGTGGCAAGAAAGCTGCCACGCCTCCTATGAAACCTAAGAACGACCCTAAGCCTGATGATGAGTGCTATTACTGCAAGGAGAAGGGACACTGGAAGCGTAATTGCTCCAAGTATCTGGCTGATCTGAAGAACGGCCTTGTCAAGAAGAAGAAAGAAGGTATATCTGATATACATGTTATAGATGTTTATCTCACTGGTTCTCGTTCTAGTACCTGGGTATTTGATATCTTGGTTCGGTTGCTCATATACGTAACTCGAAACAGGAACTAAAGAATAAACGAAGACTACTGAAAGATGAAGTGACGATGCGCGTTGGAAATGGATCCAAAGTCGATGTGATCGCTGTCGGCACACTTCCTCTACATCTACCTTCGGGATTAGTTTTAAGCCTAAATAATTGTTATTTTGTACCCGCGTTGAGCATGAACATTATATCTGGATCTTGTTTAATGCAAGACGGTTATTCATTCAAGTCTGAGAATAATGGTTGTTCTATTTTTATGAATAATATCTTTTATGGTCGAGCACCACAAAAGAATGGCTTATTTACTGTTAGATCTCGATAGTAGTGATACGCATATACATAACATTGATGCTAAGCGAATTAAATTGAATGATAATTCTACTTATATGTGGCACTTGTCGTCTTGGTCATATTGGAGTGAAACGCATGAAGAAACTCCATGCTGATGGATTACTAGAATCACTTGACTTTGAGTCACTTGATAGATGCGAAGCATGTCTGATGGGAAAAATGACTAAGACTCCATTTTCGGTATGATGGAGCGAGCTACGACTTATTGGAAATCATACATACCGATGTGTGCGGACCAATGAGCGTAGCATCGCGCGGTGGTTATCGTTATGTTCTAACCTTCACGAGATGATGCGAGTAGATATGGGTATATCTATTTCATGAAACATAAATCCGAAACTTTCGATAAGTTTAAGGAATTCCAAAGTGAAGTAGAAAATCAACGTAACAAGAAGATTAAATTTCTACGATCGATCGTGGAGGTGAATATCTGAGTTATGAGTTTGGCATGCATTTAAAGAAATGCGGAATACTTTCACAATTGACACCGTCGGGAACACCACAACGAAACGGTGTGTCCGAACGTCGTAATCGAACTCTCTTAGATATGGTTCGTTCTATGATGTCTCTTGCTGATTTGCCGTTATCATTTTGGAGTTATGCATTAGAGACAGCCTGCATTCACTTTAAATAGAGCACCATCAAAATCCGTAGAAACGACACCGTATGAATTATGGTTTAATAAGAAACCTAAGTCGTCGTTCACGAAAGTTTGGGGTTGCGAAGCCTATGTAAAGAAGTTACAACCGGACAAGCTAGAACCCAAAGCGGAGAAATGCATCTTCATAGGATACCCTAAGGAAACTATAGGGTATACTTTCTATCACAAATCCGAAGGCAAAATATTTGTTGCTAAGAACGGAACCTTTCTTGAGAAAGAATTTCTCACTAAAGAAGTGACTTGGAAGAAAAGTAGAACTCGATGAGATTGATGAATCTATACTCATTGATCGGAGTAGCGCGATACGGGAAGTTGTGCACTGTACCGCCTACACCGGCAACGAGAGGAAGCTAATGATAATGATCATGAAACTTCGAACGAGGAAACTGCGAACCTCGCGGATCAACAAGGGAACGTACCACTCCTGATTGGTTTGATCCTTGTCTAAATGTCATGATTGTGGATAACAATGATGAGGACCACTGCGACGTATGAAGAAGCGATGATGAGCCCGAGATTCCAACAAATGGCAAGAAGCCATGAAATCCGAAATGGGATCCATGTATGATAACAAAGTATGGACTTTGGTAGACTTACCCGATAGCCGAAAGGTCTGTCGAGAATAAATGGATCTTCAAGAGAAAAACAGATGCTGATGGTAATATTACTTGTCTATAAAGCTCGACTTGTCGCAAAGGGTTTCAGACAAATTCAAGGAGTTGACTATGATGAGACTTTCTCACCTGTAGCGAAGCTAAAATCAGTGAGGATTTTGTTAGCAATAGCTGCATTTTTCGATTATGAGATTTGGCAGATGGATGTCAAAACGGCGTTCCTTGATGGAGACATTGAGGAAGAGTTGTATATGGTACAACCCAAAGGTTTTGTCGATCCTAAAAATGCTGACAAAGTATGCAAACTTCGAGCGTTCAATCTATGGATTGAAGCAAGCATCAAGAAGTTGGAACCGACGCTTTGATAAGGTGATCAAAGACTTCGGGTTTATACGGTGTCATGGAGAGGCCTGTATTTACAAGAAAGTGAGTGGGAGCTCGTAGCATTCCTGATATTATATGTAGATGACATATTATTGATCGGGAATGATATAGAACTATTAAGCGATGTTAAAGGTTATTTGAATAATAGTTTTTCAATGAAAGACCTTGGTGAAGCATCATATATATTAGGCATCAAGATTTATAGAGATAGATCAAGACGCCTAATAGGGCTATCACAGAGTACTTATCTGGACAAGATTCTAAAGAAGTTTAGAATGGACGAAAGTAAGAAAGGGTTCTTACCTATGTTACCAGGCAAGGTCTTGAGTAAGACTCAAGGACCGGCTACGGCAGAAGAAAGAGAAAGCATGAGTAATATCCCCTATGCCTCGGCGATAGGATCTATCATGTATGCCATGCTATGTACTAGACCGGATATAGCACATGCTTGTTAGTTTGACTAGCGAGATATCAAAGTGATCCAGGGAATGGAACATCTGGACAGCGGTCAAGAATATCCTGAAGTACTTAAAAAGAACTAAGGATATGTTTCTTTGTTATGGAGGTGACCAAGAGCTCGCTGTAAATGGTTACACCGATGCAAGTTGGAACAACGATCCACGATGACTCTAAGTCACAATGCGGGTACGTGTTTATATTGAATGGTGCTTGCGATAGGCTGGGCAAGCTCGAAGCGAGTGCACGGTGGCGAAGTCTTCAACGGAATCGGAGTACATAGCGGCTTCGGAGGCTTCATCGAAGCGGTATGGATGAAGAGGTTCATTGTAGAGCTCGGTGTGGTTCCTAGTGCATTGGACCCATTAATCATTCTTCGTGATAACATGGGTGCCATCGCCAATGCACAAGAGCCAAGGTCACACAAGAGGCTGAAGCATATCAAGCTGCGTTACCACTCGATTCGCGAGTACATCGAAGATGGAGAAGTAAAGATTTGCAAAGTACACACTGATCTAAATGTAGCAGATCCGTTGACTAAAGCTCTCCCTAGGGCAAAGCATGACCAACACCGAATGCCATGGGTGTTAGGTATATTACAATGTAATCTAGATTATTGACTCTAGTGCAAGTGGGAGGTCGAAGGAGATATGCCCTAGAGGCAATAATAAAGTGGTTATTATTTATATCTCTATGTTTATGATAAATGTTTATATGTCATGCTATAATTGTATTAACCAAAACATTAGTACATGTGTGATATGTAGACGATAAGAAGTCCCTAGTATGCCTCTTAAACTAGCTTGTTGATTAATGGATGATTAGTTTCATAATCATGAACATTGGATGTTATTAATAACAAGGTTATGTCATTATATGAATGATGTAATGGACACACCCAATTAAGCGTAGCATAAGATCTTGTCATTAAGTTATTTGCTATAAGCTTTCAATACATAGTTACCTAGTCCTTATGACCATGAGATCATGTAAATCACTTATACCGGAAAGGTACTTTGATTACACCAAACACCACTTGCGTAAATGGGTGGCTATAAAGGTGGCATTAAGTATCCGGAAAGTATGAGTTGAGGCATATGGATCAACGGTGGGATTTGTCCATCCCGATGACGGATAGATATACTCCGGGCCCTCTCGGTGGAATGTCGTCTAATGTCTTGCAAGAATATGAATGAGTTCATAAGAGACCACATACCACGGTACGAGTAAAGAGTACTTGTCGGGAAACGAGGTTGAACAAGGTATGGAGTGATACCGAAGATCAAACCTCGGACAAGTAAAATATCGCGTGACAAAAGGAATTGGTATCGTATGTGAATGGTTCATTCGATCACTAAAGTCATCGTTGAATATGTGGGAGCCATTATGGATCTCCAGATCCCGCTATTGGTTATTGGTCGGAGTGAGTACTCAACCATGTCCGCATAGTTCACGAACCGTAGGGTGACACACTTAAAGTTGGATGTTGAAATGGTAGTACTTGAATATGGAATGGAGTTGGAATATTTGTTCGGAGTCCCGGATGAGATCCCGGACATCACGAGGAGTTCCGGAATGGTCCGGAGAATAAGATTCATATATAGGATGTCATTTTATGTGAATAAAATGTCGCGGAAGGTTCCATGGAAGGTTCTAGAAGGTTCTAGAAAAGTCCGGAAGAAACCACCAAGGAAGGTGGAGTCCACATGGGACTCCACCTCCATGGCCGGCCAACCCTAGTGGGGGAGGAGTCCCAAGTGGACTCCCCTTAGGGGGCCGGCCACCCCCCATATGGGAGGTGGAACTCCCACCTTGGTGGGAGTCCTAGCTAGGCTAGGTTTCCCCTCCCTATGGAAGGTTTTGGTTCGGGTCTTATTCGAAGACTTGGAGACCAACTCTTGGGGTTCCACCTATATAATGAGGGCCAAGGGGAGGGGGCCGGCCACCTCAAACACCACCAAGGTGGCCGCACCCCATAGTGGCCGGCGCCCCTCTCCCCAAACCCTAGCCGCCCCGCTCCTCCACTTCCCGCACGCTTAGCGAAGCTTCGCCGGACTTCTCCACCACCACCGACACCACGCCGTCGTGCTGTCGGATTCAAGAGGAGCTACTACTTCCGCTGCCCGCTGGAACGGGGAGGTGGACGTCGTCTTCATCAACAACCGAACGTGTGACCGAGTACGGAGGTGCTGCCCGTTCGTGGCGCCGGAACCGATCGTGATCAAGATCTTCTACGCGCTTTTGCAAGCGGCAAGTGAACGTCTACCGCAGCAACAAGAGCCTCATCTTGTAGGCTTTGGAATCTCTTCAAGGGTAAGACTCGATACCCCCTCGTTGCTACCGTCTTCTAGATTGCATCTTGGCTTGGATTGCGTGTTCGCGGTAGGAAAATTTTTGTTTTCTATGCAACATTATCCTTCAGAGGGATGATCTACCTTGCTGGTCGAGATAACGTCCTTCATGGGAGCCGCTCTTTGGAAGTCTGTTTGGCAAGGGGTTAGAGTGCCCACTACCATTTGTTGAC
Organism: Lolium rigidum; assembly: GCF_022539505.1. Lineage (NCBI taxonomy): Eukaryota > Viridiplantae > Streptophyta > Magnoliopsida > Poales > Poaceae > Lolium > Lolium rigidum. Next base: position 243,677,330 of record NC_061511.1, read on the forward strand.
AACAACAAACACCTCTCAAAACTTTACTTTTATGCTCTCTATATGATTTCAAAACTTGAAAAGCTCTAGCACATGATTTAATCCCTGCTTCCCTCTGCGAAGGGCCTATCTTTTACTTTCATGTTGAGTCAGTAAACCTATTTCCCTCCATCTTAAGCAAGAAATTGAGTTGTTGTGACCCAACCATCTATATTGTGATCTATTTAATCATGCCTTTTATTCTTCCTTGTTTAGTACAAGTTTTATGTGAATGAATATAGCTTTGAAAGTTATCAATGATTATGAGGAGATTATTATGATTGAGTATGCAAGTTTTGCTATATAAGCTTTAATATAAGAGCGCTGCTCGATAAATAAGTACAATCTGTTAACTGTTCTTTGACCAAGAACGAAGTTTGCCATCACCAATTATGATTTCCTATGCACCTTTATTTGTGATTTCCTTTTACTTGTTTCAAGTTGAATCATATGGGGAAGTTGTTCACTAGAATGTCTTGTGTGAATTAATATGATGCTTCTTGTCCGTATTTTATTTATCGACTCTTCGCTCCATAAACATGTGGTCTTGTTTATCGAGTTCGGTTTCGCTTGGGGACAAGCGAAGTCTAAGCTTGGGGGAGTTGATACGTCCATTTTGCATCACTATTTTATATCATAATTTACTGTTATTCATTGATATATTTCATATTTAGAGATGATACTTATGTTATTTCACCTATTTTTCATGTTTCATGATTATTGGAGAATCATTCACCGGAGTCAGGATTCTGCTGGAAAAAGCACCGCCAGAATGCAATATTTCTGGAGATCAACAATTGACGGAAATTACACGGAAGATCTTATTTTTCCAGAAGAATGAGCCAGCCAAAAGGAGGAGCCGACGAGGGCCGCCACGGGCCCCCCATAGGCCGCCACGGGCCCCACAGCCCCCTTCGGCCGCCTCTCCTTCGCGTACTTCATCTACCCGAAAACCTAAGGTGCTGGGAATAATCGCGAGGAGACACAACCGCCTCTGCGGGGCGGTAAACACCAGAGAGAAAAGAGCTCTCCGGCAGGCTGAAATCCGCTGGGGAAATTCCCTCCCGGAGGGGGAAATCGACGCCATCGTCACCGTCATCGAGCTGGACTTCATTGGGATCATCATCACCATCATCTCCACCACCGTCATCGTCATCTCCACCGCTGCACCTCGTTACCGCTGTAACATCTAGGGTTGAATCTTGATTGTTTGGTAGGGGAAACTCTCCCGGTATTGATTACTCCTTGTTATTGATGCTATTGAGTGAAACTATTGAACCAAGGTTTATGTTCAGATTGTTATTCATCATCATATCACCTCTGCTCATGTTCCATATGATGTCTCGTGAGTAGTTCGTTTAGTTCTTGAGGACATGGGTGAAGTCTAAATGTTAGTAGTGAACTATGTTGAGTAATATTCAATGTTATGATATTGCAGTTGTGGTGTTATTCTTCTAGTGGTGTCATGTGAACGTCGACTACATGATACTTCACCTTTATGGGCCTAGGAGAATGCATCTTGTATTCGTTTGCTAATTGCGGGGTTGCCGGAGTGACGGCAACTCGAACCCCCGTTGGTATATCGATGCGGGAGGGATAGCGGGATCTCGAGTTTAAGGTTGTGGTTAGATTTATCTTAATTACTTTCTTGTATTTGCGGATGCTTGCAAGGGGTATAATCACAAGTATGTATTAGTCCTAGGAAGGGCGATGCATTAGCATAGGTTCACCCACACAACAGTTATCAAAACAATGAAGATTAATCAGCTATATGAAGCGAAAGCACTAGACTAAATTTCCGTGTCCTCAAGAACGTTTGGTCATTATAAGTAAACAAACCGGCTTGTCCTTTGTGCTAAAAAGGATTGGGCCACTCGCTGCAACTATTACTCTCGCATTTTATTTACTTGTACTTTATTTATCTGCAATATCAAAACCCCCTGAATACTTGTCTGTGAGCATTTACAGTGAATCCTTCATCAAAACTGCTTGTCAACACCTTCTGCTCCTCGTTGGGTTCGACACTCTTATTTATCGAAAGTACTACGATACACCTCCTATACTTGTGGGTCATCAGGCACCAAAGATCTTGGTTTGTTCTATCAGAAAAATCATGAGAGAACCATGGTGGGGTATTGCGATGCTGGATACTTATCAGATCCCCACAATGCCAGATCGCAAACTGGATTTGTCTTCTTACATGGAGGTACAACCTTCTCTTGGAAGTCGACAAAGTAAACTTTGGTGACTACATCCACAAATCATTCTGAAATAATTGCTTTGTATGAAGCATCACGGGAATGTGTATGACTTTGCAGAATGACGAACTTTGTCCAAGGTTCAAGTGGAATTGGTTCGTTGGAATCGCCCACCATTATTTATGAAGATAATGCTGCTTGTATTGTACAAAAGCAGACATGTTATACTAAGAGCAATATTACAAAGCATATTGCTCCTAAGTTATTTTACCCCATGAGCCACAAAAGGAAGGGGAAATATTTTTTTTGCAAACGAAGTCATGTGATAACCTCGCTGATTTGTTTACCAAGTCCCTACCAAGTTCATTATTTCATAAATATGTACATGGAATTGGTATGTGGAGGCTTTGTGACTTGCAAGATTTAGGGGGAGAAATCTGCCCGATTATAACCCGTAGAAGATCATCAGATCTTCGATGTTGCACTCTTTTCCTTTGTGAGCTTTCCTAACGGTTTCTCATGTAAGGTTTTAATGAGGCAATATCAATACAAGCATGGACGACATATGTCATTTTCTTCTTATTTTCCCACAGGGTTTTCAGGAGTTTTTCATGGCATATTATATCTTTCTCCTCTATTTTCCCACAGGGTTTTTGGAGGAGGCTATTCCGAGGATGATCGGTCGCAAGGACAAGCAAGGATTAGGGGAGTTTTAGGATTTATTTTATTAGATGTAATCCTGTGCTTGTAACCCGCACGTTCGGTTGATGAAGCGCCTCCCACGCCCCCGCAAACGGATGCCTCTCTTCCTCGTGTCCCTTGCCGTTGTATTTATACAAAGATCATCGATGGAATAGAGACTTGTTGATTCATTTGCTCAATCTTCAATTCTCACTAAATAGAGATGAAGTGCAGCGACCTTTGATGATTAGTAGCATCTCTCTGTAAGCAATAGAGACAAATGTTGGAAAACATAATGACATGGCAGGCTAGCATACTTACTGAAGTGGCATATTTGTATTGCTAAGAGAAATAAGATAGTGGGGATGAACTTCTTAGTTATATATGATAATATGAATAGATAATGTATTGAATAAACATATAACCACAGGTTCTAGATCATCACACCATCCAAAAATATTCAAATAATCAGAAAATTAATAAAGGGGTTCAACCCATGTTACAACATTGGTGATGGCGATGGTGTCGGCGGCGTGGAGGCAGCGGCGCAAGGAGGCAGTGGCTCCTCGTGGTCTTCTTGCCCAGCCTTCCTTCAACGTTTATGTTGATGGCGATTAATATTGAGGTGAGATGGAGGTAGGGCTCCACCATGGTGATGGAGGCGGTGATGAATTGTAGGTCTGTTTGATGTTTCTGGAGTGTTCCCCTTTGAATACTACCTTGTCCCACTACAAAAAGGAGGTTTGGTTTGACATCCTGGACCCAACAGAGATTGGTATGGCAGGCCCTACGTCCATCTCATGCTATACTAGTGCCCATTAAAGTTCCACATGCTTCCGTATATGTACGCCATTTTTAATACGTACTTCGATTCGGGTGTACTTGACCTCGTAGATTTCATATTGACGAGGGGTATATTACCATGACCTTGGATCTTCATTTTGTACTGATTGAGAAAGTCACTTATCCGCACTCCATATGGCTATCTTCTAGTGCTTGTGACTCTTCCAGATTGCATCTAGCTTGGCTCTTTTCACCTTGGTTTGTTAATAATTCTCTAGTACACCTAAACACATACCAAGGCCAAGGAAAAATAAAAAAAATTCTATAAGATTTTTTTCTTCAAAACTCACATGAGAATGAATGGAAATGAGTAATCATGCATAAGGGACATAACAATAGCTATATGGAGCATGAGATGAGTAGTTTCATAATCAACAAGTATGCTTAAAAATAATATATAAATTCACTTATCACCACCGTTTGGCCATGGTGTTCGTCGGTGCCACGGTTCGTCCTGCAAGTCCACTTGAAAGAGGCCGCCAAGGTGTGGGCAGCTTCAATTGCCAGCATGTGCTTGTCCGTGTCGTGCACCTTGATGCTGCCGTCTAGGAACCCGCTGCTGCATTGCAGCGTCGACCTCCAGCAGCCACGATGTTTCTCCATCCGCCCGACTTCTCACTTCTCCTTCTTCCTACCTAAGTTGACACTGCTCCTGTCATGCATGTCATTGAATCATTCGCTGAAAGGCAGCGTCAACAACGACGCGTCGAGAACCTTGTCAGTGCACCGGTCGCCTTTTTTTAGTTTTCTGGGAATGTAATAGTGCCATGTGAGACCAAAGAGCATGCCACTAATAATCATGTTGCTAGTGTCATGCAAGACAAATGACACGCCACTAGTATTCATTTGTAATAGTTATGTGCTAGTTTAATGCCACCCCACCCGTATTCTAATAGTGGTGTGCCCACTTGTAGGTTATTCTGCACTAGTTTAAATTTGAAAATTGAACAAAGGTCATCTTGAAATTCGTACTACTATCTTAATGAATTATCCCTCACATCACACGAGATTCCCGAAATGGCTGCCCCGCATACACCATCTCACCTGGAGGAAGAACGAAGAAATCACATCGATTGTCAAACAAGTCGACTTCACGTAAGGCAATATCATTGGCAATTCAATGGAAGAAAAAAACAGTGGAAGCTAGCTTACCCCAAGCGATTGTCATGACAAAAAGCATCGGTTATCAAGAAAGTGGCGTAAAGTGCCACTCCCTCAACTTCCCTCGCCACATAATTTCTCATGTGAAGAAAAATGTAAGCTCAAAGTTGTCGAGAAATTGATGGAATATCTCTTCCTCAGCCTTCTGTACAAGCAAAGTGAACCAAGGTATGCTCAAAATCGTTTTTGAAGAAAAAAAAAACACAAGGGTCATCGATAAACCGGGAGAGTGTATCCCTCCCTCGACTGTACACAGGCCACATATGGCTCACGATAACTAAATGAAGCCCAAAGTTGCCAAGAAAATGATGGTCCCTCCCTCGACCCCTTGCAAGCTCTGGTTAAAATAGTGGGCGATAGATTATAGCCTGAAACTATAAAATGCTATATTTAGGCTACAGTGGGTTAAAACCATATAGCTGATTTGCTAAATAATATAGAAAAAATTCAATATTTTGGCAATCGTATATAGTATATCTATCAATATTTTGCAGTTGCATAACATAGTAACATAGTCACATAAGAGATGTACACAACCAAAACATATTCCGTGTATACTTCTGTCCAAAACATAGTTCACATATAGTTAAAGATATAGTTATGTCTGAATATTATAACATCATTAAGTTTTTTTTTGAGAAATATAACATCATTAAGTAGCAGTAGTTCATGATATAGTGGTGTCCATAAATTGGGCCGCTCTGAAATTTTTTGGTCAATTTGTTTTGGCCCGTTGAGCGGGAAGATAGACACTATTGGGCTAAATTGGGGGTAAATAGCTATAACCGGGCTATAGCCTTCGAAGGCTCTAGCTGTAGCCGCATGCCTCACGAAAGGCTAAAGCCGGACTATAGCGGGCTATTTTAAATAGAGCTTGGAAGACCGGGAACTTATATTGCGATGGGGCAGTAATAGATATTATTATATGATGATTATAAATTCTTGGTGGGCAGTTTACATGTCTGTAAAGAAACAATGAACCAACGAAGAAAAGAACCAACGGAGAGAAAAATGAAGCAACGGTTTTACAGTTATAATCTACACAGAAAAAAACATGGTCACAAATCAAAAGCGTTGCATGCCAACCCGTACTTCCACGGCTAACTAATGATTCACCACGGAGCACTTCTTCCTGATCTCGCCCTGGCTTCCAGTGAGCACGTCGGTGTTGCCCATCTTTACCATGGAGACGGCAAAGTCGGCGAAGAACTCGTCCTTGAATGCGCTGGTGGCATAGCGCAGGATGTAGGCGCGGGTGAAGGCGTCGGTGAGGAGGGCGCCGTCGGAGTGGAAAAGGCCCCTCCGCTTGCTGACGAGCTTGAAGTAGTCGAGGTCGAAGGTCTTGAAGCTCCCGGGGTCCATCTCGACGAGTGTTGTGTTGTCGTTGAGGCTGGCGCACTTGCTCTTCAGCTTGGCCATGTAGAAAGGCTCCAGCGTGGGGTCGATGTCACTGGGGTTGACCCTGCCGGTGAAGTTGTAGAGACGGTCGGAGAAGGAGAAGCAGTGAGACGTCCCGATCGTGTGTGCGGCTGAAGCAGAGACAGAAATATTATCAATTGTTAGAAGATCGATCATTTGCAGTATTATTGGTGTAAAGCTTAGGTGGAAATATTATCGTCCATTACCTGAGAGGACGACGAGGTCCTTGATGTCAAGGTTCTTGGCGGCGAAGAGCTGGGTGAGCACGGTGATGTTAGCGGTGGGAGGGGGCAGTGCGTCGGTCTCGTTGGAGATAGACACGCTGCCGTCTCGCCGGCCCAAAGGAACTTCCCAGAATGGCCCCTTGCTCTGGAGAAGAAAAACAACGAGAAGCATTGAGGATTTTTCTTCGTCACGCGCGTACTGCCATTTGCAAAGTTGGGTAGTTCTCACCAGCCAGACAGCATCCCTGGCAATGAGCGTGAGCACGTCGGCGCAGGAGACGGTGTCGGGGCAGGCCTTCTCCACGGCGGCCTTCACCCTCTCCACGAAGTCGAAGCCGCGCAGCGTCTGGTTTGGTAGCGCGTCCTTCTCCGCCGTCTTGTTCGCCGAGTCCAGCAGAACCGAGCCGTCGCACCCCTGCATACATTAGACGCTGGTCACGACTCACGAACCTGCACACAGAAGTTCAATGCACAACGAGAAAACGAATGCAGACGAACCCTGACGAAGCAGTCATGGAAATGCATCCTGAGGAGCGGCGCGGCGAGGCTGGGCGCGAGGGAGAGCGCCCTGACCATCTCCTTCCGGACGACCTCCTCCACGCTGGGGCACGACTCACTGTAGAACTTCTCCTGCAGCTGCGCCGTCGCGCACGACGCAGCCACCGCCGCGAGCAGCAGCGCAACCATCACACCCCTCGTCGCCATTGTTAGAAGCCAAATAGCTTTGCTTCTTCCTTGGCTGTGCAAGGACGACGGTGGCTAGACAAGGTAGCTAATCGAGGGAAGCTTGAACTGCTGCTGCTGCTGCTGAATCGGCGCCGAGGAAATTTATAGAGCAGGTCTGTCCCCACGTCTGCATGTGTGGTAGCTGTCTTCCGAAGCAGCAGCTAAGTTCGCATGGTTTAATGAGTTGTTCCTTCCGTTGTTTGCACCTTGCGGAATCTTTGCCGTTGCAGGTACATTGGCGGCCACCGTATGTATAATGGAGGCGGCCGGGCCGGGCCAGCCAGATGGAACCACATCAGCTCATCAACTCATACTAACTTTGTGATTAAAAAGTGGAGTAAATTCGTTTCCAATAGTTTCAGTCGACAACGGCTCCGGGCAAGTGTACTCAATGCCACCTACCGGTAGTTTGCTGAGATGGAAATCGCACGATCCGTATATTGTACCGGTAGCATGATGCTATGGTCCGACATATCTATACTTTTCCTTTTGACATGCCACATATCTATACTAGTCTTGGGTGTCCATGTACTCCCTCTCTCACAGTTTATAAGGCACGCGCGTACCCCTAGGTTGCAAATTTGATCAAGTTAGCATAAGTTATATGTTATAAAAATTATATCATTAGAAAGTTCAGATGTTCTATTTTCTAATGATATAATTTTTGTATTATATAATTTAAATTATATAGGTTAAATTGATGACCTAGGGGTACGCGCGCGCCTAATAAACTATGAAGGAGGGAGTACTGTCTTTTACGGTGAACTCGTCATAGCATCCCTGAACCCGATCATTCTCAAGCCTAGGGTGCTTCAAGGCCAAGTAAGGTACAATATAATACTTCTTAATTACAATCTCCACCGGAATAAAAAACTTTTCAACGACGGTTAGCTCTTGCAAATGATCAAATATAAAATGTTACCTCGGATTTTTGATAGTTTCGATCCGGATTACGAATGTAGTATAGTAAAAAAAATTCTAGAAGATCTAGCTTTATCGAACCTTGGGAAATACTTGTTGTTGGTTAAGGAACATCTACAAGACTTGTTAGTTTGCTTTACCTTACATTTATTGCACCTTTTCAGTTTACTTTCTATCTTAGGTTGTGTCGATGGGTGAAAATAGGTTAGCGTTGAGATTTCACCTGCAGTCGCCTGCTCTTAGGCGACTCGGGGGGCGACCGCGCCGCCAGACTCCAGACCTCTCCCTCATCCCCCATCCTCGCCGCCACCGGAGGTCACGCCGGACAATAGCTCCAGGCGGTGGCCGGTGATGGTGGCGGCGGGGCGTTTTGCGCTTGTCGGTGGTGGGGCTCTCCGGTGGCGGTGGCGTGGTTTCGACGGCAAGGCGGCGGCGTGGGGCCATGGTCTCCCGGCGACGAGCGCCTTTCGACGCCGGCTGCCGTGCTCGACTTCCTCGCGACGGTGGCGCCTCTGCAGTCTGTTTGTGCTCTTCGGTTCGGGCCCAGATGGGCTTTGGCGGGCCGCGGAGCTGGCCCCGGCGGCTGCAAGCGCGGGATGCGCGTCTCGTCGCGCCTGCTGCTGGGCTCCTTGGCGGTGCTGGCGGCGGGGCTGTGCGAGATGCGGCGGGTCGGCCGGTGGTGCGCCGCGGTGCGGCGGCTGGTCCGGGGAGCTCAGGCCTGCGGACGTTGGCGTTCGTCTTCGAGTCTCTGCTTCGGTGTTTGTTCGGCGCCCCCTCCTTCGTGGCGTTCCGGCGGCGCCTACGGATGCTCCTTGGCGGTGCTCTGACGGCCGCATGCTGCGCAGCCCGGCCTCTCATCTCCGCGAGGTGCGGTGGGTGTCGGTCGTGCTCGCGGAGCTCTCTGGATTGGTGGTGGTGGTGGCTGTGGCGCGGTGTCGGCGCGCCGGGTGGTGATGGTGGTCTGGCCGGCCCTTTGCGGCGGGTGTGAGGTTGCGACTCTCTGCCGGGCGAAAGTCTTGTTCTGGCTGCGGCTGGAACCGACGGCGGCGGCGCCTTTTTGGCGTCGTGACCTCCTTGGAGGCGTCGTCGAGGTGGTGTTCTTGCGCCTCCGCCGGGTGCTCCGGGGAAACCCCGATTCCTCGTGGGATCGGGCGAGGGCGACACTTTCTGTGTCGTGTTGCCTCGCTGGGGTCCTCGCCTTGGTTGCTCCGTCGGCCGGAGGGTGCTGTGGAGCGAGTTGGTTGTCGGCGTCGACGAGCGGTTTGGATCCCTTGACTCGGCGGTCAGGCGAACACGTCTTCGGTTTAGGTGTCCTTCGGGTGAAAACCCTGCACCGGCCTCGGCCGTTGCCGGTGATGGTGGCGCTCTTGGACGTCGCTCCCCTCGTTGGAGGCATCACTGTGGAGGCCCTCACTGCAAGTTTGTTGTTTCGCGTTGTCTGTCCAGTCGGTTTCGTCCTCGGCTTGTCTTCGGCTAGGTGGTGCGCGACCCCGGGGGTCGGCGTGGTTGTCGGAGCGGCGGCTCCGTGTTTTGCCTCCGCCTTGTCGCGTTTTGAGGTGTTTTTAGGGTGTCGGCCTTGGCCACTAGGGTGGCTAGGTCGTCGGCTCGTGTGGTGCGCGGCCCCGGGGCCGGCGTGTTGTGTTGTGTTGTATCGGTTTTCGGCTAGTTTCCCTCATAAACTGGCCATTCTCTTCTCCTATATCAATGAATGGCAAGTCTCTTGCCTAGTTTCAAAAAAAAAAGATTTCACCTGCAACTATCACTACGGGAACCAGTCAAGGTGCCGACGGCCAGATCCTGTGCCGATGGAAAAATATCGGGGCCGTCGGCACAGGACTCGTTCTGGCCAGGCCAGCAGGTCAGCCGTCGGCACAGGTAAACCGTCGGCACATGAAGGTCTGTGCCGATGGCAACCGTCGGCACAGTTTCGGCCGTCGGTATAGCCTCACCGCCGTGACGGCGAGCTAACAGCGTCAGGCCTGTGCCGACGGTAAAGCCGTCGGCATATATTTCAGCCCTGTGCCGACGGCAAAGCCGTCGGCATAGCTATTTTCCATTTTACGACATTAATCTTAAAAAAATCATAACTAAATCATTATAATTCAGAAAAATACAAATAATATATCAAAATTTTCAGAAAAATAAGTTCTATCTTGGAAAAATATCAAACTTGAAATATTTAAAATGAAAAAGATCTTCATGCCCACCGTTTTGAATATAGTTTGAAACGGGCATAATATATTCGAAAACGATCCAAACAATGTGAAACCTTCGCATGGTGTCATATTATGTGTCATAGTTGCAAGGAAAAATTTTAAAGTTGGAAAATTGCGAACATCACAAAAAATCCTTCACAAAATGAGCTATCATGTTCGAGGTTTCATGACATTTAGGTCAAACGACCATGTTATGGATAGAATCGCGGCATAGTTTGTGATAATGTGCCCATATTGTGCACACATGTGCATCTTGGGATGTCTTACGATATTGCAGGAGGAAGTTTTCCATTTTATCACACGAAAAACCATTTTCCATTTTTGAGGTGCCGAACACGGGGTGTTTTGTGAAGCAACCACCAAATTAAAGATTGACATTGGTACCAACACATTTTAAAAAAATACTAGACCAACTAAGATGCAAAATTTCTCAACCGGTGTATCTGAAACCTTTCTGTCCACCCCTCATGAAAAAGACAAATTCCTACCGAATCGGCAGGAGGCCGACCAGATTTGAACTACAGGTACATGATATATTGCCCAAGATTTTTTGTAAAAATCATTTTTAGATTCACAATATGCTATTTCATCAGAGATCCAGTGCAAGTTTGGCGAGCCTCAGCCCCGGGCAAAGGATCTTCATGCCCGCCGTTTTGAATATAGTTTGAAACAGGCATAAAAAAATGGAAAACGATCCAAACAATGTGAAACCTTCGCTTGGTGTCATATTATGTGTCATAGTTGCAAGAAAAAATATTAAAGTTGGAAAATTGCGAACATCACAAAAAATCCTTCACAAAATGAGCTATCATGTTCGAGGTTTCATGACATTCAGGTCAAACGACCATGTTATGGATAGAATCGCGGCATAGTTTGTGATAATGTGCCCATATTGTGCACACATGTGCATCTTGGGATGTCTTACGATATTACAGGAGGAAGTTTTCCATTTTATCGCACGAAAAAACCATTTTCCATTTTTGAGGTGCCGAAAACGGGGTGTTTTGTGAAGCAACCACCAAATTAAAGATTGAAATTGGTACCAACACATTTTTAAAAATACTAGACCAACTAAGATGCAAAATTTCTCAACCGGTGTATCTGAAACCTTTCTGTCCACCCCTCATGAAAAAGACAAATTCCTGCCGAATCGGTAGGAGGCCGACCAGATTTGAACTATAGGTACATGCATGATATATTGCTCAAGATTTTTTGAAAAAATCATTTTTAGATTCACAACATGCTATTTCATCAGAGATCCAGTGCAAGTTTGACGAGCTTCAGCCCCGGGCAAAGGATCTTCATGCCCGCCGTTTTGAATATAGTTTGAAACGGGCATAAAAAATCGAAAACGATCCAAACAATGTGAAACCTTCGCGTGTTGTCATATTATGTGTCATAGTTGCAAGAAAAAATATTAAAGTTGGAAAATTGCGAACATCACAAAAAATCCTTCACAAAATGAGCTATCATGTTCGAGGTTTCATGACATTTAGGTCAAACGATAATGTTATGGATAGAATCACGACATAGTTTGTGATAATATGCCCATATTGTGCATACATGTGTATATTGGGATGTCTTACGATATTGCAGGAGGAAGTTTTCCATTTCATCGCACGAAAAAACCATTTTCCATTTTGAGGTGCCGAAAACGGGGTGTTTTGTGAAGCAACCACCAAATTAAAGTTTCACATTGGTACCAACATATTTTTTAAAATACTAGACCACCTAAGATGAAAAATTTCCCTACCGGTGTATCTGGAACTTTTACGTCCATCCCTCATGAAAAAGACAAATTCCTGCCGAATCGGTAGGAGGCCGACAGATTTGAAATACTGGTACATGATCTAATGCTCAAGATTTTTTGGAAAAAATATTTTTAGATTCAAAATATGATATAGATGTCATATTTGGATTCCTCTCATTTTTCTAATCGATTTAGACATATTATTTGTCAAATTTTATTTACAGATTTAAAGATATTAATTATTCCATTTTAAATAAAAAGAAAAAATAAATCATTTTATTGTCCATTTGAATTCAAGATTAATATACTTATTCTTGTAGTTTATGTAGGTAATTGTTTGGAATTCAAAAAATAATGATGTACAACATCAAGTAATAAGGGTTAATAGTATTTATATGGTATTATTGTCAACGAGGTGTTATTTCTTTCATGGAATCTAGTCTAATTGGAACCAAGAAGTTAAGCGTGCTAGGGGTGGAGTAGTGTGAGGATGGGTGACTGACTAGGAAGTTTGACCATGAGTGGAATTTGACCTAATATTAAGTGTAGTTAGAGTTAAAATGGTGTATGTGAGAGATTAAAAAAATTGGGATAAAAAAATATGAAAACAAAAATTTTGAAAAAATAACAAAAAAATTTTTTTTGAAAAAATTCGAGCCAGAATTACCAAACGGCGTTATTTCTATGCCGACGGCCAGCCTGTGCCGACGGCAACTTTGACTGTGCTGAGACGTTATTGTGCCGACGGCTGCCGTCGGCACAAGCCTGTGCCGACGGCCGCCGGCCGTCGGCACCTTGAATGGTTCACGTAGTGTATGTATATATGGGATAAAGATAAAGTAAAGCATATTCATGTATCTATGCCATTTATTTAGAAACTATCTTAGATTTTGAAGCTAATTCTGATCTATGTTTCTTCTTCTTTTCAGCGAAAGACTTAGAGGACGGTAACAGCAACACATTTCTTTGTGGTTGAGATTCGGTCCCATGATTCTATTGCTGGTCTGAAGCCGATTCGGCCGGCCATGACCAACGTGTGCCTCTCTTCCCACCCTGCTAACTGATTTCTATAGATAATTTTGTGATGGTTCATGTCCATCTAATTTTACACTCTGCCATTCTGGTTCAGGTGTATTTGGAGGAAGATAATGAAGTTCTTATTGCTTGGTATCTAATGTATTTTGGTTCAGATGCTCATCTGTGCTTGTCTAATGATTTTACCAATTACATGCTACTGGTGGCGCTCGAGGTGGCTCTACACCATCTATGCATGCATCGCCATCATCCTTCCGTCGAGGTGGCGCTCGATTCCTATTGAATCTCTATCTCTCTCCCTTTTGGCCAGTTCTACGGATCCACCATTTCCCAATTTCCTTGGTTCTTGTGGTGCAAATGCGGCTCCTGGACACCATCTTACTGATGTGCTAATAAATCTCAAAACTCACAAGATAACATGTAATGACTTCCACAAACTGACGTCCTATTTGGCAATATGTTCACATAAGAGTTGAATTGTCTTTTTTTTATATTTGCAACGTTTAAATTTTTGCCACATTTAGAAGTGTGCATGCTAATATGTGGTATTCATGTTTGGGATAAATAATGGCTCTAGAGAAATATTATTTTTCTATTCGCTGGTCAAGAATAAGCTATCATGGCAGACAGTTCAAAGGATTAGTCAGGAAAGGATTAATTTTATATTTACTAGCACTACCTGTCATGGGTATTAACTTATGCATATGTATCTATTTGAGCTAATTGTATTTTTTTTCTAATGCTCTCTGCTTAATATTTCTTTTTTGGAGTCTCCTAGATTTACAAGTGGCAACGTGGAGAAGTTCACCACTATATGTGGGATGTTATGACGTTGCCGCTCCGATCAAAGGAACTGTCTTAGGTGCATACTCAGATAATATTATTTTTGAATTAATGTTCTATTTATTTATGGTTATGCATATAGTAGATGCATCATTAGTATTGTTTGAAGTATCTGTATTCAGGTTTAGTATTTTCGTTCACATACTGACATCCTGACATGGAAAGAGCGACTGAAAATTTTGAGTACCACATACTGACATCCTGAAGTCACTCATTTCAGGTGAGGACATGTAGTCTATGTTGTGTTTTATTTGGCTTCTCTAACTGTATACTACTTGGGTTTTGAGCCTAAATATATTTCTATTATTTAATATATATAAGTGCATATGTATATTTATTTATTTGGTTTGATATTCCATTGTAGCCAATAGCGAGAAGTTTGGGCTTTGCCTCCTCTGTTACTTATCAACTACATTGGATGGAAGACGTACTACTAGAATAGTGGCTTTTTATTCTTTTGCAAGTCAGAAAATGTGGTAAAACTATTCAAGCTCGTTCTGGCCAGGTAATAACCTGCATAATACCCATGTTTGTTCATAGTTATATGTGCTCAATATGTTTTTTCTTCATGGTTTACTCTACTCACACGCCAACCCTTTCCATCCCTCGCCTAGGATCTGAAGTAACCACTGGAACCATCTAACATGTCTTCATCTGATAAGAGGTGACCTCTTTTCTTTGCGAAAACCAGTTTTTATGTAGACGACTATAGAGTATACCCCATGGAGCACTAGCTTGATCTAAGTTCATTTTAACTATTCCCAGAATCATGCAACCATCACAGAAAGGTTTGTTGGATCCGCTGTCCAAGAAGAAAAACTAACCACCTCCGTGTTGTAGTGATAGCAGGTACACAGCTGTGCGGTCCAGCCTAACTCGCTCCAATTCTGTGTAGGAGTATTGTGTTTTCGATTACGTGTTGGCCATCGGTGTTACTCTTGTGTCATTCGCATGCTTTGGACTACAAAGGTAACGATCCTTTGGAGTTCGGTTTATGTACTAAGGTAAAATAGTGTTGGTGGTTTTCCATTAAAATATTGACTTAGTATTTTAAAGGTGATATTTTAAGAACATGTAAAGCTTCACCGGATCAATTCAAGTTATATATAGTTTCTGCTATTTGGCTCAGGATCGCGATGGTTGCTCCTACATTGTATCTTTCTATCACTAATGCAATGTAGCGTGTCTTGCATTTTTTTAATCGCTGTCCGCCTTTGCTATGTTCCAGTGGCTTACCGTGTGTTTTTCCTCGATTTCGCCGTGCTATGTGGCTTTATCGTGTGTTATTCCCAAATTTCACCGTGTTCCTGGACTTTGCCATCCGTCTTACGGACCACACGCCAACCGCCATCTCTTCCGTGTTCCGGGCCATGCAACACACGACAAAGTGGCAGCCACATGGCAGCGACATTTTTTCTGGTACTGAATATCCCTCCCTTGACCCCATGTAAGACCGTGAATTTATATTGCGATGGGACGATAATAGAAAATTTTCTTATGATTATCAATTCTTGGTGGACAGTTTACATGTCTGTAACGAAACAATGAACCAACGAAAAAAAGAACCAGGGGAGAGAAAAATGAAGTAACTGTTTTACAGTAATAATCTACACAGGAAAAAAAACATGGTCACAATTCAAAAGAGTTGGTATGCCAACCGGTACTTCCACGGCCAACTAATGGTTCACCACGGAGCACTTCTTCCTGATCTCGCCCTGGCTTCCAGTGAGCACGTCGGTGTTGCCCATCTTTACCATGGAGACGGCAAAGTCGGCGAAGAACTCGTCCTTGAATGCGCCGGTGGCATGGCGCAGGATGTAGGCGCGGGTGAAGGCGTCGGTGAGGAGGGCGCCGTCGGAGTGGAAAAGGCCTCTCCGCTTGCTGACGAGCTTGAAGTAGTCGAGGTCGAAGGTCTTGAAGCTCCCGGGGTCCATCTCCACGAGTGTTGTGTTGTCGTTGAGGCTGGCGCACTTGCTCTTCAGCTTGGCCATGTAGAAAGGCTCCAGCGTGGGGTCGATGTCACTGGGGTTGACCCTGCCGGTGAAGTTGTAGAGACGGTCGGAGAAAGAGAAGCAGTGAGACGTCCCGATCGTGTGTGCGGCTGAAGCAGAGATAGAACATCCATGCCAATTGTTAGAAGACCATTTACAGTATTATTGGTGTAAAGCACTAAAGCTTAGGTGGAAATATTATCGTCAACTACCTGAGAGGACGACGAGGTCCTTGATGTCAAGGTTCTTGGCAGCGAAGAGCTGGGTGAGCACGGTGATGTTAGCGGTGGGAGGGGGCAGTGCGTCGGTCTCGTTGGAGATGGACACGCTGCCGTCTCGCCGGCCCAAAGGAACTTCCCAGAATGGCCCCTTGCTCTGGAGAAGAAAAACAACGAGAGCAGCATTGAGGATTTTGCTTCGTCACGCACGTACCGCCATTTGCGAAGTTGCGTACTACTCACCAGCCATACAGCGTCCCTGGCAATGAGCGTGAGCACGTCTGCACAGGAGACGGTGTCAGGGCAGGCCTTCTCCACAGCGGCCTTCACCCTCTCCACGAAGTTGAAGCCGCGCAGCGTCTGGTTAGGCAGCGCGTCCTTCTCCGCCGTCTTGTTCGCCGAGTCCAGCAGAACCGAGCCGTCGCACCCCTGCATACATTAATCATCCACGTTAGACGCTGGTCACGAACCTGCACACACACACACACACAGAAGCTCAATGCACAGCGAGACAACGAATGCAGACGAACCCTGACGAAGCAGTCGTGGAAGTGCATCCTGAGGAGCGGAGCGGCGAGGCTTGGCGCGAGGGATAGCGCCCTGACCATCTCCTTCCGGACGACGTCCTCCACGCTGGGGCACGACTCACTGTAGAACTTCTCGTGCAGCTGCGCATGCGCGCAAGACGCCGCCACCGCCGCGAGCAGCAGCACCACCATGACACCCCTCGTCGCCATTGTTAGAAGCCAAATAACTTTGCTTCTTCCTTGGTACTGAAAGGATGACGGTGGCTAGACAAGGTAGCTAATCGAGGGAAGCTTGAACTGCTGCTGCTGAATCGGCGCCGAGGAAATTTATAGAGCAGGGCTGTGCCGACGCCTGCATGTGGTAGGCTGTCTCGCGAAGCAGCAGGTAAGTTTGCATGGTTTAGTGAGTTGTCCCTACCCTTGTTTGCACTTCGTGGAATCTTTGCCATGCCAGGTACACTGGCGGCTACACCGTATGTATAATGGAGGTGGCAGGGCCATCCAGCCAGACGGAACCACATCACATCAGCTCATAATTAATTTTGTGAGTTGTGAATAAAAAGGAGAGTAAATTCATTCGTTGCCAATAGTTTAAATCGACAACGGCTCCGGGCACAGGTCAATTCCACCTACCGGTAGTTCGCTGAGATGGAGATCGCACGATCCGTATATTGTACCGGTACTCTTTCGATTTTTTTTCGAAATGCCCTATAAAAGAAAGAAAAAAACATAAAAAAGAAAGGTCTTAATTTCTATTTGAGTTTAGAGGAACCATGATGCTATCGTCCCACATATCTAAACTTATGTGTCTATGAGTAGTTGAGTACTGTCTTTACCGTCACAGGATCCTTGAACCCGATCATTGTCGGGCCTAGGTTACCTCAAGGCCAAGTAAAGTACAATATATTACTGCTTACAATCACTGCACGAAAAAAAACACTTCCATCGATGGCTAATTGTTGCAAATAATTAAATTTAAAATGTTGCTTACATTTTGCCGACATATAATTATAACAATGTGTTTCCTCAAAGTTTGCACAAACGAGTTCAACTATAATGATACAACTTACAATATATTTATACCAATATTGCTTAAATTATGAAAACGAATTGATAGGGCCATAATTTTTTACAAAGTTTGGACCATGTTAGGCTGGGGCTTACGATTTTAGACAGGCTTATTTGAGCTTGGACTGGCCCAATGATTATACATTACCACTCTATCATTTCTAGAGTCATTTCTTTATGCTTCTAGAGCAGCTTACCGAGAAAAAATCCAAACCGAAAAGAACTAGTTCCTCTGTCCCATAATAAAAGATAACAGGGACGGATGGGGTATATCTTAGTTTTTTTTTTCAGAATTGGGAATCAAGCTCCGGCCTCTGTATAAAAGGAATGCACATAACGTTTTATTGCATAGTTTCGGATTTAGTTTAAAAGTGAAGCAAGAGAATTTTACAATTCATGAGTTACACAAAGTTGACACATGAATCAACCAACGAAACAACGCATACAATGTGCCTCTAAGCATCATGTATCCTAATGGTTGCCGCCAGCCAGCCTGATTGAAGATAGTCCGTATGACCGCTATCAAATGATTGCATCCAATATTCAAATGTTCCCGCTGATTCGCGGGAAGAAGGTACAACCATATGTGGATCCTAGATAACCTGCAATTAATTTGGGACAACATTCTTGTTAAAAACACCAAATTGCCCAAACTAGAGCACAAAGTCCCACACGAATTCGAGCCTTCACTTTCTTATCAACACCATTCAGCCAGTTCCCAAACATATTAATAATATTATTTGGGGCATAAATATTAAAAATAAAATGAAAAACTCTTCAAACTGATCTCTCAAAAGAACAAGAGATAAAAAGGTGTTCAATGGATTCATGTGCATCACAGAACACACATTTTGCACAACCCGTCCAAGGTCTTTAATTAAATTATCCTTAGTAAGTAGCTCCTGCCTACTCAAGAACCACTTAAAAATCTTAATTTTTGGCGGTACTTTCAATTTTCATAAGTATTCAATAAATACCCAGTATGGTCATTCATAAAATCTGCATACATTGATTTAATCGAGGACACTCCAGATGAAGTCACTATCCATTTGAATTTATTTGGCTCATCCGTTAATGCGACACCCATTATTCTCTCTACTAGGTGCAGCCATGCTGCCCTTGGCCTCACGGACCGTTATTATGAAACCTATATTCAGCGGCGAGTGGGATAAAATATGAGCCACCGTCCCATGTTTATATCGCACGATGCTATAGAGAGATGAATATTAGGAAGAAGGAGGTGTAGGTCCTAACCAAGAATCCTCCCAAACCTGAGCGCGCTCTCCATCACCAACGATAAAAGAGCCTCGTTTAAACAATTTGTGTTTCACTGCCGTAATTCCCTTCTAGGAGGGAGAATCGGTCGGGTTAGCCAGTATTTGAGGCTTTTTTTTTTTGCTGAAGATACTTGTTATGTAGTAGCTCCTGCCACCCCTTCTTCATTAAAAAGTTTAAATAATCATTTGTTGAGTAAACATTTATTCTTTAACTCTAGTACTTCAATGCCTAAACCTTCCTGATCCCTTGGTCGACATATGATATTTCATTTAGTTAGCCGATATTTCTTTTTGTGTTGATCACTTTGCCAAAAGAAGCATGATGTGTAATAATGTAGCCTTTTCCTAACCCCTTTGGGTATCTTGTAAAAAGACAATAGAAACATCGGTAAACTAGTAAGAAAATAATTTATTAGAACAAGACGATCTTCATATGAGAGCAATCTTTCATATCCAAGAAGCTACCTTTCTCTCAAAACGATCTTCTACTACTTTCCATTCAATCTCCTATAATCAATAGGTATGTCCAAATACTTTAAAGTAAAAGAACCAACCTCACATCCAAAAATGCGCTTATACTCCTCCTCTAATTCTTTGGCCTTGCCAAAACAAAAAATCCCACATTTGAAAACTGATTTTTAATCCTGAGAGTTGTTCGATTATAGATAATATAAGCTTCATGTAAACGGTTTTCTCTACAACTTGATATGATAGTCTCTAATGGTGGACCTCACCAAGTTGGCATATTGTCCAAGCATGGGCTTAATGAGTCAACTTATAAGGAGGGTGATAATATTGTGTGGTTAGGATTAGTAATTACTTATATTGCATACTACTTGTCGAGAGGATATTTTACCATGGTTTACCATGTGTCGAGGGTCACGTGCTTGTGTGATGTTTTACCAGATGTTGCATTAAAACCACTTGTTGTCTCCATATTTACGTATGTACTAATTAAATGCACGCGTGCATTGCCACAGATTTATAAAGTAACGATCATCGTCTAATACCACAAATGTATTTGGCGTTCACATCATGCATCCTTTCATTGGAAAATATGGTAGAAATTTAAATATCTCTATAACTTTCTTGGCTTCCTATAAACCACCTAGGTAGTGGCCTAGTTGAGCTTAGAAACTCCATCATCAAATGAGCAAAAACGAGAACAAGGCTAATGATCATGTAAAATGCATACATGCACTTTTTACTTTATTGACATATATTTTCAACATATATGATGTTATATTCATGTTTTATATTGATTTATGAGGATTTATCAATGATCTTCTTTATTTGGGTTACAACTCTGTAGAATAAGAAAACCATGTTTATGTATTTTTCACTTTCAGGGACCTATGCGAAGTTAAACTAAGCTACGATATCGGGGACGTCAATATTTCACCACAAGAAGCATCTAAAGCGATTGGACCTCATGAGGGAGGGCCTGAGGCCCAAAAGAGCATAGGTGGCTCGCCCAGTAAGGGTGGGCGCGCCAACCACCCTTTTTCGCCATCGACCGTACGTTTTTCCTGCTTCTTTCGCCCACAGTATATGACCTCCCCGGGGTTTCCTTGAGAAGAGAGCCACCGAAAGACAGAAACACCAAAACAGAGGCTGCAAAAACAAAGATTGGAGGGGGAAACTCCGCCGGAGCCGCCTCCGGAGGGATATCCACCTTCTCCACATTAGTAGAAAACTAGCTATAGGTGGGATGCTATTCTGTGGCGCACCAGACAATGCGCGCCACTGAAATAGCGTATTTTTGTGACGCACCTGTCACGCATGCGCCACAGAAATAAGGTGGGCCCCACCCCCTGCCAGCCCCAATCATTGGTTTCACTATTTCTGTGGCGCACATGACCAGGTGCGCCACAGAATTAAGACATTCTGTGGAGCACCTTACTTGGTGCGCCACATAAATAAAGTCATTGTATGGCGCACCTTGCTTGGTGCGCCACAGAAATTGTCTCAATTATTGGTCCTCCGTCGGCCCGTCTGTATATCTCTTGCCCGTACACGCCTTCCTTGACCTAGGCTCCCCTCCCTCCGGTCCCCTTCCCCTGCCCCCTCCCTTGCCTCCACGCCGCCTCCTGCCTCCACGCAGCCGCCCTCCCCTGCTCCCTCCCTCGCGCGGCCTCCTCTTCTCCGCTGAGCGTGGACACCAACGACGGAGGAGCAGCCGTTCCCCTCCTGCTCCGCCTCTCGTTCCCCTCTAATCGCCCGTGAAGTTGATGTCGCGTGATGCTGCTCCGGCCGTCGCCGACCCTGTCTAGTGCCGCCTAACGCCGCTGCTGCTTCGCCCTTCTCTCCTCTAGCTTCGGCCCTCGCAAGACTTCCTGCAATTCTTCCCCTGGAAACCCTAACCCACCTCCAGGAGGTACACCGGCCATCGCCGTCCGCCGGCGTGGCTCCTTCATAAACTCCTCCACTGGATCTCCTTCACGGCTCCGCCTCCCTGCACCTGCTAGCGCCCTAGGGCTAACCCTAGCTTGGCCTGGCTTGGTCGCCGGCGTGATGCCGCGCGTCGCTGCACTCCGGTGAACACCTGGTGATGATAATGGTGTGATGGTGTAGTGTTGGTTGGTGTTGTGGTGACAGCCCACTGCCGCCAGGCCTCGTCTATGCCACCGTGCGGTAGGTTGCAGCTTGGCGCATGTGAGGCGCCCCGGTGCTCCTCGTGCCACCCTGTCGTGGCCACCGACGTTGACCACCTCTACTTCCTCTTCATCGACATTGAGAGGACCTCGGTATAATCCTTTCCCCTCTCTTCTTCCTATATGTATTGATGAATAACTAGATCGAGCTCGGTCTCCTCCTATGGCCAACTCTCGCTCGAATTTCTTACAGTATCCCAGGAACGTCTGATGTTGGTAATGGTATACTAGGCTTGCTAGTGATTTTGAGTGGCACTGAATTTCGGAATGGTTTGTGTTGTGGTTGCACAAACTTAATTATTGAATCTTTGGTAACTATTAACTTCGACAGTGATCCCTATCCAGGCTTGGTATGCATATGATCACAATGCTCAGTTAGTGTACTACTGTCGAGCATATATATATTGGAAACATGACCATATAACACATTGTAGCTAAACTGCTAAACAAGTGACCATTGAACATGAAATTCCTTGCTACAGTTGAAAATGATGGAACACTTTGTTTAGACAGTAAGCGTGTCATGATCAAGTAGTGGAACCTCCTTTATTCCTTTCTGTTTGGTCTGTTTTGGTTCAAAGGAGATGTCGGATATCGAGATTCCTAAGTAGGCGCCAACCCGATATGCTTCTGCGGATTTTGGTTGCATACTGGGGATAGAAATTCAGCAGTGTATGGCTTTTGCTATTATTTTATCTGGGGTCTCCAATTGCTAAAGCCTTGGAAACATAATAATTTCAAATGTCTACTGGTGAACAAATTTTATTCATTTTTATTTCTATTTCTATTTAACTAGCAACTAATCCTAATTTAAGATGGAACTAACTAGGAACACTGAATTCATATGATGGTCTATAACTGACACCGAATTAAAATGAATTGGGTGCAAGTTCATAAGAATTTGGTCTTTAATTTTATTTGCACTTGCCGATGATTAGAATGTTTGGTCACTACACTCTGGGTGGGGTGAGTGAACCTGGTGTGATGGCACAAATATCAATCTGTTGTGCATCCTATTTGGCTTCGCTTACCCTATCCCTGAATGTTAATATTTTTTCGACCAACAAAGTATGAGGCATGCTATTTAGTTGATACTACTTGGCTCGTATTTGAGTTGGCTTTCTTATTTTGGTCTTTCTTTCATTTTAGTGCCAATGATTAAAATGTTTGGTCACTACACTCGGGGGGCGGTGCTATCGAGCCTAGTGTGATTGCATAAATATCAATCTCTTTTGCATCCTACCTGGCCTCGCTAACACCGTCTCTGAATGTTAATATTTGTTTCTGCCAACAAAGTATGAGGCATATGCTATCTAGTTGATACTACTTGGCTCGTATTTGAGTTGGCATTCTTCATTAACTTTAGTCTTTCTTCCATTTTAGTGCCAATGATTAGAATGTTTGGTCACATGTACACTCGTGGGTGGTGCAAGTGAGCCTGGCCGGTGTGATGGCACAAATATCAATCTCTTGTGCATGCTACCTGGCCTCACTTACACCATCCCTGAATGTTAATATTTATTTCGGCCAACAAAGTATTAGCCATATGCTATCTAGCTGATACTAGTTGGCTCGTATTTGAGTTGGCATTCTTCATTAACTTTGGTCTTTCTTCCATTTTAGTGTCGATGATTAAAATGTTTGGTCACTCTTACACTCTGGGGTGGAGCCAATGAGACTGGTATGATGACACAAATATCAATCTCTTGTGCATCCTATCTGGCCTCACTAACTCCATCCCTGAAAGTTAATATTTGTTTTGACCAACAAAGTATGATGCATGATATTTAGTTGATCCTACTTGGCTCGTATTTGAGTTGGACTTATTTGTTTATTTTGGTCTTTCTTTGAGGTAATGCTGATGATTAGAATTTTTGGTCACCGTACACTCTGGGGTGGCGTAAGTGAGCCTGGTAAGATGACACAAATATCAATCTCTTGTGCATCGGACTTGGCCTCACTTACGCCATCCCTGAATGTTAATATTTGTTTTGACCAACAATGTATGAGGCATTTATTTATTCTATCCTAGTTGGCTATTATTTGTGTTGGCCTTCTTCGTTTATTATGGTCTTTCTTTCATTTTAGTCACTACACACTCGGGAGCGGTGCAAGCGAGCCTGGCGGGAGAGAGGAGGGAGCAGAGGAGGAACCGGATGAAGACCACTTTCATCGCGATGATGCTCGTAGTGACTCTCGTCTATTTGTATCTTGAGATAATGAATTTATATGAATTAAGACTTGTATGTAAAAAAATTGACACTTGGCACTGTATGTGTATCTCGATCGGGCTCTAAGTAATATGATGATGATGTTTATATTATATCTGTGCAATGTACATGCTATTTATATTATATATGCACAGTGTTATATATAATCTGTATAATATCTATATATAACCTGTATGTGTATAGCAGGTAGTACAAAATCGTGTATATAGGTAACTAAATAAGTGGCGCACATAACACTAATTCTGTGGCGCACCGCAGCAACAGTGCGCCACAGAAAAACGATATTCTATGGCGCATGGGCTGGTGCGCCACAGAAATCCAATTTTTATGGTGAGGATTCTGTGGCGCACCGCCCGATCGCCACAGAATATGCATTTAGGTACGCCACAGATGACCCTTTCCGTACTAGTGCCAATGTTTCCACATCAACACCATGATGAAGGGGAGTAGTCCACCTATGGACTATGGGTTTACGCCAGTAGCTTGATCTATTTCTCTCTTGTTCTTCATAGATCTTAGTACCATATGAGTTGGCAACATGCTTATGGTCATATATGTAATTTCTATGTGGTGGATCTTTATTCTATGATATTGAGATATGAGATAGAAATCTATTATGTGTAAAATGTATTGATAGATGCATATTATGTACCCCATTCTTAAGTGCTTGTTCCGATCCAACTTGTATGTAACAACATGTGTGGGGAGATGTGTGTATTAGATGGAGTAGCATGGTTTTAATGATTGAATAGTGACATCAACACTAGTAGGAAAACCCTTATAGGTGAAGCTTAGTTCTGTGGCGCACCGTTTTGAATGCGCCACAGAAACTTATTTTGTGGCGCACCAGGCACGGTGCGCCACAGAAATAGCTTAATTTTGTGGCGCACGCTCGAGTAGTGCGCCACGAAACTATGTGGGGCCCACATCCTGCCACCACCATCTATGGCCGCCGCCTTCCTCATCTTCCCTCGAGATCGCATGGCGCTTTTATGGGAATTGAACAGTGCTGCACTTCTTCTCTCTCAGTCTGCACTGGTGGAAAAAGGGCCTTTGGTCGCGGTTCGCAACTGTCATTAGTCGCGGTTGCGCAACCGCGACCAAAGTAGCGCGACTAAAGGCCCCCCCCTTTAGTCGCGGTTGCTTACGAACCGCGACTAAAGGCCCGGTCCACGTGGACGCCGGGCGGCCGTCGGGGCGGAGGCCCTTTTAGTCGCGGTTCTTGGCCGACCGCGACTAAAGGCCGCCGCAGGTTTAGGGTTTTAGGCCCCCCCCCCTAAACCTGCCCCCCCCCCCTAAAGCTGTTTTCTGTTTAATTTGTATTGTTTTATTTCTTTTGTGCTTTATTTGTAATTTTGAAGGAGTACGTTTCACATATTCTACGGTACTACATACATGCATGCATATGAATGTACAATTTCAAACAAATTTGAAATTAGAACCAAAAAGAATTCAAGAGGAATATACAATATATATTCAATATCATCGGATGACCATATACAAGTTTGAACAAGTTTCCATACATAATTTAATGCATGTATAGTTCTACGTCCTCTACGTAGTGTTGTCCTGTAGGATCGATGACTTCCCTCGCGAACCATCCAAGCTAGTTCCTCCTGAAGTGGTCGGAAGCGAGCTTCGGACTAAGCGTCTTCCGGAGGTTATTCCTCTTGATGTTGTTCTCATCCGACTGGTCCCGCTCATTGGTGTATCTCCGGATCCTCTCACAAACATAGTATCCACATAGATTGGTCCCCGGTGGTTGAATATCCCCGATCGTCCGCACTGCTCCTTTTAAAATGTAGCTCTTTTTGAATTCACCGACCTTTTCATCTACGAACCGTCTCCAAACCCTACGAGGCAAAGAAAATTAAATGAACAAGAGAGTTATTAATTAGTTACTTGATATTAGGAAATGATGAACGAAATAGGCCGATCGATATAGAGCGCAAATGAATGAAAACAATTAAAAGCGCCGCATCCATATTCAGAGAGTCGTGGACGAGAACTGTGGAGGTGTGAAATTGAATTACCATCAGAATCCAGTGGAACCTGCGGACACGATACATGCACAGTCATGCATATATAACTCATCGATTAGCCACATACCATGCATGGAGTAAACAAAAGAGAATGTGCTCAAGACAGAACACTCACCCAAAATGGTAAGGAAATAGAATATCACTTTTGAGTTCCTGTTTTCTAAGAAACCGCCACGAGTCTTCCTCCACGTCGGCGGGGTGGTGTTCTAACACATATGAATTAACGATGTGTGGGTCAATGAACCCAACATCATGGATGTTCCTTATTTGCATTTCCCGCTTCTTCATTACGCATAATAGCGTACACAACAAGATAGTTAGGACAATATATAGTGCAGTGCAATGAACGAGATGGGGTAGAAATTAATAAATCACTTACGAACGTAGCAACTGATGATAGATTTGTCGAGGTCGCGCGAGATTGAACAGCTGGAACAATTCACTCCGATGAATTGGTATATAGTAATGTTTGAAGTGATGCTCAGCTCTAACTTCCGCATAAATATAGTCTTTGGCGTTTTTAAGTTTTATGTAACTCTTGTACCAATTTAGCAGACCTTTCATTTGTCGAGGTAGATCCTCTTCCTCGCGCAGGCTCGACGAGAGGGCCATTCTTCACATATGTAAATACTACGTCCTTCATTGGCGCCTCATCAAGGCCTAACGAGTGCACGAAGAGTGATATCTAAGTCGGCCGCTTGTTCTCTGGCACTCGTTACGGTCAATCCATGTGCTGCCGCGCAGCTGCTATGATATCGGGGGCATCCGGACCGGCGGCTTGCACCTATGAGCGGGGCGATCGATTGTTTACTTTGTTCCCCGAGCTGGGCAACTTCTTTCCCCCTTTCTAATTTTTTTTCTCGGCCTCCTCCAAGGCTTTCTTCTCCCGCTTCTCCGCCAAATC
>NC_061511.1:243704376-243733416 GCF_022539505.1 Lolium rigidum
ACTTATTATATTTGAAGTTCATAAATTATCCTAGCAATTTGATATAGGAAAAGTAGAGATGCGGGTATAGGAAAAGAAGAGATGCAAGCTACTGATACTGAGGAATCAGGAAAGCATGCAGATTACGTCAAATTAGAGTAACATGTATATAAGTGGTGGAGGATCATCTGTTCTAGAAAATACACAATAAATCAAAGAAAATCATCTTCACACAAGGTCTGAATTAAGATATCCCAAGCTTGAATATGTTGTTCTTGGTTAATGCATGCACTAAAGACAATACCTTACCTGGTAAGCAATCAAAGAAGTGCGGATGCATCAAGGGAAAACATCAGAAATATATGGAAAAACAAAGCAAAGAAAAGGGGCATCCAAGTACCTTTGTTTTCTCAAATAGCCACTGGGCATTGAACTCGTCCCTCTGACCTTGGTCGCATTTCACCGAATAAAGAAGTTGCTGAGAAATTTTGCTGCGAGGGAAATTTCCTTAAACATCCGTAATAAATAATTTATTTTTTCAAGAATAAAATTCTCGTAATTATTTCATCAAAATTGAATGCACAAAGATAAAATTTTAGAACAAACTCATCTCTGTTTCTACCGTCAGTAATCTCACCCTTGAATATTGAAGTGGTACATCTCTTCTACTTGTACTCAAGGATTCTTGACATGTATAACACAATTTTGACATGCTCAATCATCTTGGGAAAAATAATTCCTTGCACGTTTAAGCATGTTTACCTAGCACATATCAGTGGATACTTCCTTGCTAACATATATACAACAGATTCCCTTTTTTCCTAGTTGTCCTGATCAAAATCTGAGTCTACAGTATTGTTCATGATCTAAACTGTGTCACTGCTCATATACACTGTCACTACCACAATTTATCCATCTCCTCTGACAATAAAGTTTCAAATTTTATTTAGTTCATCACCTTTCTTTTAAAGGCTCACATGAACATGACAATACCTATGGCCATAATATGGTGACTGTAAAACTAAAATTGTTTGTTCATATGCCCAAAATATGAGAAGAGCAGGAACGAACCCGACCATGGAGGCCAGAATGGGAGCAGGAAAAATCATCCCGGAATGTGGTGTTTCAGATTGCTATAGGCTAAAATAGTGATGCCAAAAAACAGTCCCCAAAAACCAAAGTTGTAAGCAAGAAGCAGCAATTTCAGGAAAAAACACCATCAACAGCCACGAAATTACAAAGCAAGCACACCCCAAACAATTAACACTCATATTTAATTGATTTCAGTTCAAAACTAATGACCTGGCAAATCCTCAACAGCACTTACCTTGGCCAAGCAGATGTTCCAGCCGGTACATGTGGAATAAAAATTCTCAGAGCTTAATCGAATATGACAGGATTAATTACATTTGTACACATAATAGCAACTTTCTCATCTTTCTCCATACCAGACTCGTCAAACACATCAACTGAGAGATAAGCTGAACAAACGCGGGTGGCCAACCTAATACGAAAGCAATATTCAACAGAATTCAATGAAATAAGCACAAACAATACATGAAACTGATCCGTTTAGGTATTAGAACTTTGGGTATACTCTGATTTTTCAAGTTGTACAATCTGAACAATAGAAAAGCATGAAAGGGAAGTCTGCAAAGTAGCATTCGGGAAGCATGTATTTCCTGTATTTTTCAAACTGGGAGGAAGCAATGGCTTGTTATGATAGGCTTCGTCAATGAAGATCATGCCAGACTCGTCGAGCTGCAATAATGCATGATCCAAGGAAAGAACCTTATTGACAGCCAGCATTCGTATGATATTTAATCACTGGCGCTATAAGAGTATCTCCCAGTAGGACGTTTTAGAAGGGGAGTGCTTGTTGATCCAATGAAAGAACCTTATTGACAGCCTGCATTTTTACACAACAGAACTGCTTATTAGAACAGCAAATATATAAGAAGGCCAAACAAACAAATATATCGAAAACAGATGAACGACTCACACACACCTCTTTTAGCTTGTATAGGTGTTACACTTATTAGTTAAACCGGATGGAACGCAGCAGTGGTAAAAGGAAATGAAAAAAGGCTTAAATAAATCCTGCCTCCCATTCTGAATGGTAACTCCCCGAAGCCTGTAGTCCCTTGGATAACTGTTCTTCGAGTGTCATAGTATTCGTCAGGTACTGAGGCGTGACATAAGCTCTGAACAAAGCAATAAACTGCATGGCATCTTGATGGGGATATTCTTAAATGATAGATAAACCTGGAAGAAAATGGTTAGCAACCGCTAACAGGCAAAGAATTCACATGCACACTTGTTCTCAGCTGCCAAGCTTGCCCTTTTAACCATGGAAGAAGCAATTAAATATATAAAATTATGGCTTACTTATAAACAAAATAATTGGTTTGTAAGTCGTTAGTGGATCCTGATTTCATAAAGTTGCACTTGTATTACATATCAGCCATCCTTGGAAGACGAAGAAAAGAAAAGGCTTAAGTTCAGAAGAACACAAACACTGTTCAGTTCTAGAGATATCAGAAATATGAGATGCCAAAATAAATACCCACAAAAAAAATCACTCTAAAATAGTGGAACATACAGAGGCATATTAACACTTAAAAACACAATTGAGCTGTTTGTAAAGATTATACTTTTGGGTGAAAAGAAACAAATTAACTTACAACCAGTTATCCACATGATTATAGAGTCATTCTTCAGCTTATAGCATTGCCGACCAACCACATGCAAAATTTGTAAATGTAGTAACACATCATTTATTTCTACTTCTTCAAAACAGTTTTGACATATAAGAATAATATCTATATACAGAAACTATTAGAGCAATCAGAGACATCAAAAGCTGGTACTAAACAAATAGGAAGACAAAATGATCTGGAAATGCAACACCTGAAGAGAATGTCATATGTGTCATCTAGTGAACTCGCATGTGTGTGGAAAACAAACATTATCCATACCTCGGTAGAGTTTCTACTTCCTACGGGGAGTTTGCTTGTTGTTGCCTCCTTAAAACCTGCATTGAACCAAAGCATTACTCATTTCTGTGCAGCTAAAATAAGTAATCAAAGAGAAGTCTGAACAACTTCCCTGAAAATAGGGGCATGCTTGATGAAAAAACACCATATTGCAAAGAGGTAGAAAATATTCAGATGTAAAGATGGAGAGCAGAAAATAGAGTAATAGCCTCATAGGGAAGCATCAACTTTAATGTGCTTCTAACCTTGTAGGTATGGAGAGCACTCCAGTGGTGATTTGGACACTAAGCAATCTATAATCATGGGGCCTTATTGAGATGCAAATTCAAAAACTAATTTTAGCATGGCTTACCAACTGCACGTCGAGGGCAGTGTAGGGAGTTGGAGAAGCAGGCGACAACCATTGCGACCCCCCAGCCGAAGCCCCCAAAAGAACCTCATTTAGATTCCTCCTCTAATCCGAATCCTTTACTGAAGGAAAATCACTGCTACCCACTTCTCCAATTGCATGTCATGGGCAGTGCAAGAGTTTGAAGAAGTAAGCGACAACCACCGCGACCCCCAGCACAAGCCCCACCCAGAACCTCATTTGGCTTAATCCTCTTCTCCAAATCTTTTACTGAAGGAAAATCACTGCTCCCGCTTCTCCTCCCTCTCTAGCCCCCACAAGCTAACATGCACCTGGATGCATGCCAAAGCGCTAATTGTTGGATTTGGTAGAATCATATATCCAGCCTGGAGCTCCGTCCGGGGATCGACGTTGTCGTCACTTGTCAGTTCCCCTCATGCACGTCCGGGGATTGACAATCGCAGCGATCTTTGCAAAAATTATGCTTAATAAAACTGCAAGCATAAAAGAAAGATTTTCAGACTTCGATTTTTTAGACTTCCCTGCGCTCTGTATAAGAGACAAAACCAATAGAAAGACGAACGAATCAATATATACTATTTTTCAAAGCATTATAACTAATATGAAGAATTTTGGATTCGTAAGAAAACCACAAACAAATAAAAACAGAAAACTGCTAAAAAGCTGCTTTGCAAAAAAATGTGTAAACAAAATTCAAAGTTGCGTTATGTAAGCACCAATTTCTTTCTCTCATTTAATAGTAGTAGCAAGCAATTTTTAGCGGCCTAACCAAAGCAAATCAAGATCGAGCATTACATGCTTAGGGAAAAAATTGCTATGTCGAATTCGAAGATCAACATTTATCAAATCAATGTTAGACCCAATGCAGATATCTCTGAACAGAAATTGTATGATACTCAGAGACCAAATCAACAGTCGACTGCCTCCAACTCATTTCCTCTGGCATTGTGGCCTTGATGCTGAAAGTCACTTGTAATAGCGAAGCATGAGGTAAGATTGAATGGATCAAATGCATTGATGACTTTTCAATAGGTCTCACTGAAAATAGTAGATACATGTACGTACAGAAGTTTCCCCAAAAGAATTTAGCTCTAAATACACACAACTATTAGCTCTGATAGGAAAGAGCTAAATAAAGCACGGGCTGCGGTTTAAAAGGGGGCACAAAAACACACAGTTTAATAGGAAAGATTCTGGAATGAGAGCAAGCTTACAGGTAAAGCTGTAGCTCACAGTGAGGCCTAGTCATCATTGTTATAGAACTGTAACAGGATAAGAGTAGAAGTGATAATAAGCTACTGACTTCACACAGGTTTCATTCATCCAAATTATGTATTTTTTTCGCAGAAGAGACTAAAATTGCAGAGTCTAAGCTAGTATCATAATGGATAGTTATTTCAAGCATGGATGAAAACTGAAAATCTTGGAATACTAAAGATGAATATGCTTAAGAACTTGAAATAAAAGCAGGCTGAGAACAAAACCAACCTTTTCCAGAAGTTGCAAATAATTCTCCGTAATATTATACTCCTCTAATTTTCCAAATTTATCACATCAACCCAGACATCATGCACATGACTGGGGATCATATGTTACCTCACCGAAAAGGTTTTTAGTTTACCCATTCTCAGGCCACAAAACATGACAGCAGCATTCACCTTATCTCCCATATCAAGATTCCACAAGAAAGAGAAGCCACACTGAAATCACATCACGATCTAACACAATCACCTTCTTTAAATCTTTAAGTATTTCAGGAATAAAGAAATTTAAGTGACTAAACACTGATAAATACTCCGTTTTATACCTCTCAGTAAGCCGCTCAAAACTACTGACGATAACAAGGAATTCCTCACGCATATAAATTTCTGCATGCACTCTGGCAAATTCTCCAAAATATAATATGCTCATTGTTAACGACATTGACAGCTGATTCTTTGTAGGTGTTTCTTAAGAACTTAAACCAGTGCTTCATGAAATAGAAATTGTGAGCATCATTTAGCACATGAAAGACTACATTCCTTGTCTCCTGCAAAACACCAGAAGGAATATCAGCAATCCCAAACCCAGAAGATGTTCTATCTGCATAAGAGTAAAAAGTTGTCGCACCTCAGAACTACCAACAGATGAATTGATGACAAGAAGCTGCAGGCACATTGTAGATAGTATAACATAGTGCCGATATTCGGGAACGTTAATAATGAAACTGTGACAAGGGGACAAGGGTTACAGTAAACCAATTTGTCCCTGGATTGAACTATCTAGTCTTTACAGTAACTTATGTGCGGGAATATGATCAAACCATTGCAACATTAAACATAGAGTAAGGCAAGATAGTGCAACTGGAGCAACTGACCTCAGTAGCCTCTGGGAGAGGAAAGAGCTTCATCATTTCACATTTTGTTTGACGCCATAAATTTGGTTTTTCTCTTAGCTGGTTTCAGAATTTGAAAAGAACACATCAAAGTTTCATCAACACTCGTCATTGCGCCAGCATTATCAAATTCACCACATTTGTTGGGAGCCGAGAATATGGTGACCAGTTGTCTGTCAGCAAAGAATTCATACCCATCCTCAACAACCTGGCATCAGATGAAATAGGTTAACACCTTAATTACCTAGAAAGTAATAAACAAAACGATGATGCACTATAGTTCTACCTGGTGGGCAAATGTGTATGAGACACCTCTATCATTCATGCCCCATCCATTGACATCTTTTCCTCGATCACACCAAAGAAGATCGCATAGTAGACCTGTATCCGGCACATCCTCATATTAAGATAATGATGACTTTTGGGGGTATGTGAACATCAAGGTTGTACAAGTTTGCACTCTGCTTCATATGAAAATGAGCTTCATCGTCTGCTATATGAAGTATCTGGCAAAGCTTTTTGTCAACACTGTTACAATCCAAAGTGCATGATTTGGCTCTTCTATTGCTTGGTCCATCTTCGCTATTGGCCAATTCATTTTTCTTTAGGTCAGATGGCTCGCCGTCAAACACAAACCAGGCAAGAAGTTCAGCAGTTTAACCCCTCCCCTGTTCGTTTCTATGGTCGTCCGCCGAGGGGCGAGAATGCCGGCAACGGTGCCATGGATGGGTCAGCCTCCCTGTCCTTCTTTGTGGCTAGCCATCCTCCTACTGTGTACTAAGGAAATTTCCCAGACCCTAAGACAAACGTAGTTCATTCAGTTTTTGTCCAATACAAACATGTGCATCACACAAGCAAACGGCTAGACCGACAACTTGAATTACTATTCTTGATTTGGGATAAATTTCAGAAAAAAATACTGAGTAAATAGCAGAGAAAATATAAGACATGGATTAATCTTCCCTGCAGGATTTTTGTCAAACACCTCGTAGGCATTGATAAAATAAACTTGCAGAAATAAAGTTGAGGATCTGTAGGGATTAGAGAGGGAGAGGACAGGGGGAGAAAGAGAGATATGAACCTGTACGTGGACTTGTTCTTGATGTTGAGGGCCACGATGGTGGTGCCATGGCAGGTGACGGCGGCGGCCCATGGTGCTCCTGCCGGCGAGGACGAGATGCCCGGCGAAGAGGAGATGATTCTAGACCTCGCTCGCCTGCTCCTCCTCGTCAAGCTCTGCCTCCTCAAGACATGGCACCCTGCTGCCCTTCCCCTCCTCTCGGCGGCCACTCATGTGCCCCTCCCTGCGAACGTAGGCCAGTATCCTTGACGGCGTGTCGAGGTCGTGGCCGCTCCTTCTCCAGGCGACTTCCGCTGCGGCTTGGGTCAGGAAGAAGATGAGGTGAGAGGGGAGTAGAAGATCCCGTCGCCGGCGTAGAGGACGAGCCCATCACCGGCGTAGAGGACGAGCCGGAGAAGGAACCGGCAGCACCGTGGGGCTGAGATGCGTGCGAGATGGCGGCGGGTGTGGGAGATGCGAGGGGACGGGAGGAGAAGGCCACATCTGGTCGCTACTTTTTCCCCTCCTCCGTTCGCTTTTCTTTTCTCCCTCGCCGAGCCAACCGCATCGTGACGCGTGGACCAACCCGTGGAGACGAGCGAGGCGAGCGCCCGGTCCTTGCACGCCACTTGCCTGGCGTGGATAGCCTCAGAGTGCCCCATGGGGGTGCAACAATTATACCTTTAGATACTAAAATAATGATATGTAATATATTGACGTTGATAAAAAAATGGTCATAGATTACCAATATTATTGGTAACGAATGGGAAAAGATATACCAATTCGACCCATCCACGGCATGTTATTTTCATTGACAATTTTTTTTGGCTCTCGTAAGTATGGGCCTGTTCGGAATATCTATACCTTCCATAGTTCTTCAAGTGTTGTGATACTAAATGAGTTTGTTTAGGGGATAGAACGTGCCCTTTAAGAACAGTCTAAATGCACTCAAGTGTATCAACTAAGAAAACTTTAGTGTTTTATCTAAAACGATAAAAGAATTTAGATCCCTATCTATTAATGGTAGCCAACCTCCTATCTTCTTTTATAATAAGAATGTCGTATATATGGAAATTTTATTATACTACTTGATTGTTAAACAAATATAAGTTTTATGGAGTTTCATGATAAAAAATCATAGTAAAGCATATATGAGTTATGGAAATAGTTTCTTTGCCTCCCAAGTATCAAAACCCCCATGTTTGTGCAAATTTCAGTGCAACTTTGTAACTGTATCTATACTGAGCTTACAAATTGAAAATTCCAATCCCCATAGGAAGCAAATAAGTGTAATTAGTTTTGGAAAAGTATGATGTAGTTTGGTGCACAACTCCGAGTAGCCTTCCCCTCTCCACAGTCAAGCATGCACAAAATCAAGTTTTAACAATTTAAAATTATTTTCGGAAGAGGTTCACACGTGATTTGTACACGTACCACTCATGTTTTCTTCAATTTTAGAACTTAAAAGGTTATTTTTTATATAATTTTTAGGGGAGTTTCACATATGTTGTAGTGAAATCTTATAATGAAAATTTTGGCTTAATTTGAAAAGGATTCAACAAGTTATGTTTGAGAGGTGTTTGCATATTACGCTAACTTAACTTTGTTTTTGTTGATCTGATAGTTGCTCGTAACGGTTCGAAGAAAAATTTGGTGGGAGAGAAGATGGGCACGATTGCGGGATACTTATTGTTTATTTTCGATGCAAATATTTGAAGGATGTAACAAAAAATATGTTATACAAGATTTTTAATTTTAGAATAGAATGCGATGCATGGACCTTTAAGGGCTCCATATATATACACTCTACTAGCCGTATCGGCGACCTGCGTAATGATGATTCAGGCTCGTCTCATTGAGGAGATTATAACTTGCATATATATCGAATAGTAAATCAACAAGTTCCCGAGAGTGCATCATTTTAAAATATATGTGTTTCTGAATAGATTGAAAACAAAAACTTATAAGGACTTATTCACCTCCATTGCCTAACTTGGTTTACATGTCAAAATTCATTGCAAAAAAACTAGACCCGCCGCTAGGAGGTAAACTAAAGAAGCTAGGGATCACACTACGGGAGAAGTCGTCGTTGCCGTGCGATAGATCGCACGGCAAAGAGCCTATTTTGCCCGGCAAAGGCTTTGCCGTGCGCCCACGCATGGCAACGTCTGCACGGCAACGACATCGACGGCAAAGAAGATATTGCCGTGCGCCTGACCAAACTGCACGGCAAAGAATGCAACGCACGGTAAAGGAGGCTTTGCCGTGCACTATTCCTGGCCGCACGGCAAAGGGAGCACCACGGCAAAGAATGCAACTCACGACAAAGAATGAACGCACGGGGAAGGATCTTTGCCGTCCTGGCTTCTTTGCCGTGCGCTTCTGGAGGGCTTTGCCGTGCGCCAACGCGTTGCCGTGAGGCACTTCTAACTTTGCCGTGCGGCGATACTTTGCCGTGCGCCACCACAAAACTTTGCCGTGCTTTATTTCTTTGCCGTGCGTCCCTCTCGCGCCGCACGGCAAAGAAATCTTTGTCGTGCGTTGCCTCACGACAATGAAACGCTGCACGGCAGCGCCTGATTTTCCCGTAGTGTCATACACACATGATTGTCTCGAATATTTGTACGAGTTGGGTTACGTTAGGACTCCGAGTTGTAATAGGTGTGGATATGTTACGTGTAGTGTTCTAGTCGGACTCTAGTAGTGTGAGCCTCCCATATAATGCGAGGAGCACCACATGTTGTAACTCATGACGGCTTGATAGCAGCAGACGCGCAAGGGAAGCCGGCGGCTTGTGCCAGCAACCAAGGCGGCTAGTGCAGCGGTATCATTGGGGAGGAGCGTCCGTAGTCATGCCCCGTAGAGTAGGTAGTTCACCGAACTGCGTTAACAAATCTCGATGTCGTCATCGTGTGCTATGATTTCTTTGTCCTCGGTAGATCTACAGGTGCGCCTACGACGGTAACAAGTGGTATCAGAGCAATGTTGAAGGCCGCGGAAATTTTTTTATCTAGAGGTGATCGTCGTCGGGTTGGATGCGGAGCACCAAATATACTTTCATCACACATCACTAATTTTATACGGAGAAAACAAAAACTTCATATATTGACCATCTAAGTACAACACGGGGGTCAGGTCAATGTCAGAAACAAGAAAAAAGCAGTAGGGATGAACCGTGGGACAAACCGTGACTACATTGCAAGGGAGAAAACATACATTATTACATGATCGTGTGAGCTCTTTGAGAAACATTTACATGGATATAACAAAACAATCAATTAATATAGTGAAAACTGAGGAGAAGGCAGTAATCTACATGAAAGAAGATGGTCACAAAGCCTCGTTAACACATAGTCGCCATACCATGTGCGAGTTACACCCGCGTCTACATCGGTCAATCAATGGTTAACCACGGAGCACTTCTTCCTGATCTCGCCCTGGCTGCCGGTGAGCACGTCGGCGTTTCCCATCTTGATCATGGAGGCGGCGAAGTCCGCGAAGAACTCCTCCTTGTAGCCACCACCAGCGTGGCGCTGGACGTAGGCACGGGTGAATGAGTTGGTAAGCAGTGCGCCGTCAGAGTGGAAGAGTCCCCTGCGCTTCACGACGTTCTTGAAATAGTCAAGGTCGAAGGTCCTGAAGCTCCCGGGGTCCATCTCCACGAGCGTGGTGTTGTCGTTGAGGCTGGCGCACTTGTTCTTCAGCCGCGCCATGTACTGCGGCTCCAGCGTGGGGTCGATGTCACTGGGGTTGACCCTGCCGGTGAAGTTGTAGAGACGGTCGGAGAAGGAAAAGCAGTGGGATGTCCCGATCGTGTGACCGGCGGAGAGGACGACGAGGTCCTTCGTGTCAAGTTTCTTGGCGGCGAAGAGCTGGGTGAGCACGGTGAAGTTGGCGGTCGGGGGAGGCAGCTGGTTGGTCTCGTTGGAGATGGACACGCTGCCATCACGACGGCCCAGAGGAACTTCCCAGAATGGCCCTTTGCTCTGAAAAAATCACGACCAACATTGAGAATTTTACTTCAACGCAACTCAGAGCAGGTCTAACAGACCCCGTAAAAGGGGCAACCCGTATAATAACCGCTAAAATAAGGGGTTGGGCGCTACCCGGCCGTCTAGCAGACCCTGTAAAACAAGCCCCCGCATCGATTTTTTACAGTTTTGGCTACGGGGCGGCTCTTCGCCCCTTACTTGTAAGGGGCGGGAGGCTGAATACAGGGCTAACCCCTCATCCCATTTCACTATGGCGCGCGGACATTTCAGAAATCCCAACCGTTTTCCCCGCGCCGCCGCCATAGCCACCCGCGCGCCGCCGCTGAAAACAGAATATTCCGTCGGATTCTGTTTTACGGGGTGGGGATACGGGGTCTGCTAGCTCAGACGAGTTTTTGGCCAGCGAAAAGTGAATACAGGGCCCTCTACTCGTGTTTTAAGGGGTAGAAAAATAAGGGGTATGTTAGACATGCTCTCAACTAGCTAACTACACTATAGTTAGTCAACTTAAAATAGTTACTTAATTTTTAGTCAGTGCTAAGATATTGTTCGTTCTTTCGAATTTGGATGAATCAATAAGTCTGAATGTCTGATTGATGGTCATGGATTAGAAATACGGGAGTAGCTATTTTTAAGTCGAGTATGAAATAACAAAAACATAATGTTTTGAGTGTCTAGCAAATTGCACTGTGTGTACTCACCAACCAGACCGCGTCCCTGGCCATGAGGGCGAGCACGTCCGCGCAGGAGACGGTGTCAGGGCAAGCCTTCTCCACGGCGGCCTTCACCCTCTCCACGAAGTCGAAGCCGCGCAGCGTCTGGTTGGGCTTCGCGTCCTTCTCCGCCGTCTTGTTGGCGGAGTCCAGCAATACCGAGCCGTCGCAACCCTGCATTCGCCCATTCATTCATGCACGGCGGTCAGGTCACTCCACAACAGTCGATCGGACTTCTGAATCTCGTAATGTAACTTACCCTGACAAAGCAGTCGTGGAAGTGCATCCTGAGGAGCGGGCCGGCTAGGCTGGGCGCGGCGGAGAGCGCCTTCACCATCTCCTTCCGGACGACGTCCTCCACGCTGGGGCATGTCTCGCTGTAGAACTTCTCCTTTAGCTGCGCCTTGGTACACGACACCGCCACCGCCGCCAGCAGCAGCGCCACCATCAGAACTCTCGAAGCC
The DNA here is from genome assembly GCF_022539505.1 of Lolium rigidum. NCBI lineage: Eukaryota > Viridiplantae > Streptophyta > Magnoliopsida > Poales > Poaceae > Lolium > Lolium rigidum. The sequence goes on from NC_061511.1 coordinate 243,716,325, forward strand.
ATCTCCACAGAAGTCTATCAAATGGCTTTCTTCTTCCTTGACTCTATGCTTGGAGGACGATGGCTATGGTAGCTATTAATCGAGCGGGAGAAGCTTGAACAAGTGCTGCTGCTGGTGAATGGAACCGCCAGCCAAGAATTTATAGCTCAGGGCCGTGCATGCGGTAGGCTGTCCTGCTTCGGAAGCAGCAACTAGCAGCTACCCTGGCTAGCTTGCTTGCATGCATGGCTCCATGAGTGGTTTGTTGCTTGCTTGCACTTTTCTGGAATCTCTTTCTGCGTAGCAGGTAACACGGGCCACCGTATAATGCAGGCCAGCCACATGCATATCATGCATCTAAGTGTTCTTATTTTTGATATCTCACATCAGTCTAGTTATTAGTCACGGAGGAAATTTTGTTATCCAGTTCCAATCAAACCCAAAGGCTGAGTCCGGCCCTCGGGCGAGAGTCAATGCCACCTACTGGTAGTTCGCGGAGATGGAGATCCGTAGATTTGTGTACCCGCGGCATCAGTACACACATCTTTCCTTCTTCACATGGTATATATGACATGCATCAATATTGTGTCCATGAGTTTCCCATGTTCACGTGTTATAGGCATGAACCACACAGAAAAAATCATCAATCTTCAAATCTACGGGGTGCCTCAACAACAAGCACTGATTAAGATTTTTTTTTAAAAAAACTGGTGTTTTTGCATGGACCAGTGATTGTATATGTGCGGCAAACAAAATATATTGAAACGATAACAAATTAAAGCAAAACAAATTAAAGCATGCAATTTTGTAGAAAACTTCGAAGTGTGCTCAGGAGCTAGCTCATGCCACCTTTTAAGAAAAGGATTCTCACATGCAAATGACTCGAGTACATTTTAAGATTGAAGAATCGCAAAAATCAAGATTCATTTGTGAATTGTGCACAAAAAATATCCAAAACCTTTTTCAAATCCAAAAAAGTTCTATTCTTACTCGTTTTTTTCACCCAGACCGGGCAAATCAACGAGTTTTTCCACAAAACTTGATGACACATGATTAGTTATAATATGTACATCCGTGATTTATTTTGGATATTTTAAATGTTTAATGAAGTTTTTGAATTTTTATAATAATAGGAGCAAACAATTCCACACTCGTAGATTTTCATCTTCTAATCAAAGCTATAGATTCAAACTCTTAGAAGCACAATCAAATATTAGGCCTGAATATATAAATTATAGTATATTTTATGATAAAAATCGTTAAAAAGTATTGAGATCACATGCACACATCTTCGGAGCAAAGATCTAATATTTTATATCAAAGAAATATAACACTAAAATCCAAGTTAATACCAAGGAAACCCGGAATTTGGGCTGGGGCACTAGTCACAAATGACGCTAAATTTTGGAGAAAAAAAAATATATCCATATCTTCTAGGACAAGATGTATCACACAATAAAAATTCTCCATTTCCTCAAAATAATTACGAAAACTAAAAGGTATCAGCCAATATGGTAGCTCGCAGACAAGCCATCCTGCCAAAATGAACTAATAAAGTTACATGCAAGACTAATAGCATAAAATATTCATTGTATTCTTTTGCAAATCCTATTTTTATATACCATAACTCCTACTCCATGGATCTTCCATTTGCTTGCCACACAAGAGCTTCCATGTGGGCCATACCTATCAGTATGTTTTACTATTGAAGACAATCCAATAATAAAGAGCCTATCATTATTTTGTTTAAGAGGGATCTTAGAAAGATAAACTAGTTATTTTAAACACCAATTTTTTCTTATACAAAGATGATGTTTAATTAATCACCTCTACTATAGAATTAATCACTACATCTTATGGTAAAGACTGATTCATTAAGCAAAGATATAGGCCATTTGTTTGCAAGAAAGACAACATCTTATAGGGGGTTGCATACTGCATAAAACCATCCACTGCCTCATCGGATTAGAACTTATGGCATGTTGATTAAAATCAACTTTGAAAAGGCCAATCCTTCAGCAAACCTTGTAAACAAAAATATTTTAACTAGAGTGGTGTGAATAGAATGGGCAGTTTGTTTAGGGAGGTAGTGTTAGAATAAAGGTCAGTTATGAGAATGGATGTTACTTCCATGATAGAAAAGGATCAAGACAAGGAGATGCATTATTATCTCCAATGTTTTCAATATTGGTACGGACATTTTTGTCATCCTTGTTGTACTAACAAAGGAGATGGTGAAGTTGGAGGTCTCATTCCGCATCTATTTGAGGTAGGGCTTTCAATCTTGCAATATGCACATGACAAAAATTTGTTTTGAAACATGAGTTACAGAAAACAAGAAATTGATATTGTGCATATTTGAACAATATTTGGGCTTAAGATTGATTTCCAGAGAAGTGATGTTTCTAATTTTGGGAGCGCAGAAGAAAGAGAACAATGCTACAAACAAATTCTTGGCCTTTTATGTACCTTGGAAGTTCATAATCATTACAGAAAACTTGGAATTCAAATTGGTAACAACTAGAAATCCGTTTCGAATGGAAGTTGGGATGGTTGAAGTGCAAGTTATTTTTCATATGGAGTAGACTTGTTCTTATCAATTTTGCATTGTTATCTTATCCTTTCTAGAAATACAGATCACGGTTTTTCTAGCAAAGCGACGAGAATAAACAAAAATTTAGGTTAACAAAATGAAATATAATATGTTTGACATAAAGAACAAGGTTTTCTAGGTATTGTGGTGCTTCATATAAAGAATAAGTGTTTACTTAGCAAATGACTTCCTAAATTACTTAATGAAGAGGGTGTGTAGCAAGAGTTGTTGCATAACAAGTGACAAGGGATTAACCTGTCAATGCCTATAGATTGTAGACTTAGGGTTTCGTAGAAAGTAGAGGGCAAGTAGATCTCGAAGGTTCAGCCGAAAAGGTGCTCGACTCAGAAAACATGGTGTGTGCTGACAATGGATTCGATCCTTTTTTTCACCCTCGACTCCCCTTTATATAGGAGGCGGAGCCGAGGCTTTCCGTATCGTACAAGTTACAAAATGTCGATAGACGCGTTGGGCCTTTCCTATCTTGCTACACGATTCCTAGTAAAACTCTATTTTCCTTATCGAGGATCTATGGGCTTCGGGACGTGGGTCTTCAGATAACCTCGGGTACTTTATTCGGCAGGCTCTTCAGGCATGCCTATGTCAGTAGCCCCCGAGATTTCGCTTGAATCGTAGAGTCGAGTAAAATCTCCATCGTAAAGCTAAGAGGTTTACAGATTTTTCGGATTACCATAATATTTTTCTCAATGTATATATATATTGTACTGGGGTAATGGTAGATGGGGCTGGTTCATCTGACGGATCAGGTACCAGTTAACTGCTCTCATGGCAAACCCGCAAGAACCTACTTCAAGCTCAAGTCTCTGGACTCGAACTCGGGATACTGGAGTAATTCGACATGCCCCGCTTAAGGACTTATCGTGAACCGAATTCCAGTTATACTTTATCGAGTACCTAACGCATCCGCTAGGATTTTTCTTCGCGTCTGTTGACACGGATAATAGTGGAAGAACGCATTCGGGTGCGGTACCACGCCACACAGGATAGATCTTGGGGTCTTACCTTCATAATCTCTTTCGAGTTACGTCATTCCGAGTTTTTATCGCGGCGGACGCGCTTTGAGAATATATTGTCGAGTGCCTTTGTCGGCTGTTGGAATTGTATATTTACTCGACTCGTCTCGTGACATAATATCTTGGTCTCCCGATGGAAGTACATGACGAGTTATGTATAACTCGAAGATGTATGATGAAGATTCTTCGACTGTAACTATATATTGTCTTGATATTCTCACCTTTCTTCTTCCTCATATTTCATTGGGTGCGCGACCAGTGCTCCCGATGGGAGTAGCCCCCGAGGCTACAGCCGAGTGTTTGCACTTGATTGTAGGCTCATATTTTGCTATTTTGATCAATTCTATACTTTTTATTTCTCTTTGTCATCTTATCATAAGTATGAACCATACTTCCGATAAGAGTATCCCCCGAGCATATGATATCTGAGCATAGGCTCTCGAAGTTACTTTTTAACCATGCACTCCTTTTGATTCCAAAGTTTCATTGTCGCTATATTATTCTTCACCACTCGAAGTTTTCTCGAATGACATCGGCTGACGACAGCCACGTTTGCCCACCTGGGGAAGCCACGACTCCTGTCAACTCAATTTCTCGTGGATCCGCTTCTTCTGCACGCTCTCCACATCACGGAAGTGGGCCGCGCCCGTCGTCCGGAATTCCCGGCACGCGCGCAGTAACTTCCCTCCAGTAAATTTGTTGTGAAATGACCGTTTACCCCTCGATGACGTGGGAACTTAGGATCTCCTCTTTTCTTCATCCAACAACGTAGCTTTATCGTCTTCCTCTATAAAACCAAAACCTACTTCTCTTTTCCCCCTTTCACTGCGCCGCACATCTTCTCACTTGTTCCTCTTCTTCCTTGAGCACTTCGTGCCCACTCTCTCATTCTCGCCGTCCTTCTCCATGCTTTGTACCATGCTGCCACGTACCAAGCGCTGCTCGTCCCATGCCCCAAGCGTCGGCGAGCCTATGGAGCATGCTAGGATCTCTAGGTTGGAAAGGTCAAAGCTTTCCACCCAGGATCATAAGATGGTGAAGAAGATGGGCCTGTTCAATAAGGAGAACATGCAAATGCCTGGAGACGAGAGTTCCCCTCATCCTCCGATCAATTTTTGGGTAACATTCGTTGATTTCCTCATTCGTGGCCTCTCCGTCCCCGTCCATGAATTTCTTCGTGGCTTGCTTTTCGTTTATGGGATTCAGCTACACCAGCTGACCCCCGACTCTCTTGTTCATATTTCTATCTTTATCACACTTTGCAAATGCTTCCTGGGCATCCACCCTCGTTGGGGCATTTGAAAGCGCATCTTCTACCTCCGGCGCAACAACTCGAAGAGTCTCGCCTACAATGTAGGTGGCGTTGTTATTTGCGTTCGTCCAGATGTCGATTATTTTGATGTCAAATTCGCCGACTCCATCCAAGGCTGGCGCAGGAAGTGGCTTTACATCACGGATGAGTCACCTGACACCCAAGAATACGGCATTGCGCCCTTTGACGCTGCCGAAGAAATTCGGAGGCGCGGATCCTGGGATGCCGAGGTAACAGCCAAATAAAAAGCGGCTACTGATCCTCTGATTGCCGCATCCACGAGCTTCAAAACACCGATGGGGCAGAACTGTCAGGTGTACAAATTATTGCACACTTCCTGCGCATCCGCATCCAACCTCTTCAGGCCCAAAAAAAACCTACGTGGATGTATTCAGGTGCCGAAGATTCCGACAGAATCTCCGCCGAGCTTCCTTTGAAGGAATTGGAAAAACTTTTCCGCCGCTTTACTTCGTTGAACAAGGGTCACAAAGTTCCTTTTTTCCTTTCGCGTGGAGCCCTTCAGTGGCAGCCATGCCCTTCTCGAAGTAAGTAACTTGTCTTCAAGTTATGTAACTATTTTTTTAACTCTTTTTTGCTTTCATTGTTCAATAATTTTATTTCCCTTCTCGTGATTTCTGTCTGTAGTACCATCAAATCATTTCCTCTCTTCCTCCACTACCTGAGGTTGGTAAGGTGGATGAGCGAGCTGTTGTCCGTGACGACTCGCAAGAATCCTCCATGCCTTAGAGCGAACCCACAGACTCTCAAAAAAATGCGGGTTCCTCTGATGAAGAGGCAGACTCGGAGCAACGCTTTGACTCTACTCACTCCGTTTCTCCTCCTCCTGTTGCGTCCCCTGATGGTCGCAACAGGAAGGGGAATGATGACGAAGATTCTGGCGCGTCCAAACTCGCTGGACCAACTGCCGAAGAATCCTCTCCTGACGACCAACAGGCCTTCGATCACTTCGCCATGACTGGCGTTGTTAGCTCGTAAGTTGTTATCTTATTGCGCCTTTTCCTATCTCTCTTTCTTTCGGTTACCTTATTAGTTACGTTGCTGCTATGTTGACAGAGCTAACGAGGGAGAAGAAGAAGAAGAACACGAGGCTCATGGGCCAGCTCATACGAGCACTTCCAACACGCTGGTTCTCTCTAAGGAACGTCATGTTGCTTCGGAAACTTCGCCTCCCCTGCAGCACAACTCAGGAACACCGACTCCAGTGCCTAGCCCCCGAGCGCTTAAGCCAAAGAAAGCGAAAACTGGGGCTGGTAGCACACAGGAGCTTGTTGCTGGTAATACATCAGGTCCTCCCCTTGATGATGTAAGTTTCTTTTCCCTGCTTGTTGCCCTTTGTTGTTTCAACTCGAAATTTTTTGTACTTGTAACTTATGTTTTTCGTATCAACATTTACGCAGGCTTTGATGAAGACGTTGATCGACATAGGCTCCCACTTCATAGGATTCCGTGATGAAGCCGCAACTTTAAAAGGTAAAACTTCGGCTCACTTATTCTCATATATGTTGTCTTGTTTTTTGTTTTGACACCTTTCTTACTTCTTTATTGCAGAAGCGCTACGTCACGCTGAAGAGCGCGCTGACGCCGTGGAAGCCAAACTCAAGGTCAGCGAGGAGGTCAAGCTTAAAGTTATTAAGGAGGCCAAGCTCAAAGCCGATGATTTGGAAGCCAAGCTTAAAGCTAGCGAAGCAACTCGCAAGAAGGCTAAAAAAGATGCTTCCGGTGTCGAGGACTTGCACCGAAGACTTCAAGCTACTGAAGACGCCTTGAGCGACAAAGAGGCCCAGCAAGTTGAGCGCGAGAGCGCTATAATCAAACGCCTCGAGACGCAGTCTTGAAGATTTTCAAGTACAACTATCTTTCCCTTGTCCTTTCACTTTTTCTTGTGCAAACCTTAACTTTTGTTAATGAAGAAGTCTTGATTTTCTCCAGCAGGGAAAATGGGTGAGCAATACACTTTGAGCCAAGAATCGGAGGATCGTCTTACAGACACTCTCAATACTCTTGAGCTAAATTGTGACTTGGCACGAAAGTGCATAACTTCGGCATGGGATGCTTTGAAGCGCGTCTTCCCCCACTTCTTCCCAACGGATGTTCAACCCGAAATTTTCGCCCAGCTCGCCCATCACTTCCTCGAAGGGGATGACCCAGCTTTGGCTTATCGTCAATCCAGCTTGAAGATAGGAGTCGAAGGGACCATTGCTCTAGTGGCGGCTAATGGCAAGAAGGTCGAATGGGTACAAGATGCAACTCCTAAGGGTTTGACCACTGACAAGTGGAAGGCGTTTTTCAAGGGTGCCAAGCTTTATTCGAAGAGGCTTATATCCTTCCTCGCCCGAAATCTTCGGCTTCTGCTAACAATGCTCAAATGGAGGTCAAGTAGACCAACTTGCTCCTCCCTTGTTTATCTTTTTTACAGCTAGTGTCGCCTTTTGCTCCTCCCGATCATTAGTATGGGCTTCTTATAAGCCTCATTTTGTAAAGACATCGATGTAATATATTTTGACTATGAATGAAAAGGTGTCCCTTGCAAAATGATTGATGTCGATATTTTCTTATTTTCCAGTTGATTTTTGACAACAATACTGCGGTTGGTCCTTCCAGTACTTCTCCCGCTACATATCATTCCGCGAGGGTGCCTGTCGATGTTTCCTTGGAGGTTTCGTCGGGTTCTGACGTGGTGAGTCATGAGATAGCTGAGTTGCGGCAACAGTTGCAGTCAATGAAAAAACAAGCTATAATTGTCATGGAACAATCCCGTAAATCTTCGGACCGGGAGCGAGCTGCCCTTCAGCAAGCACAGGAAGTGCTTGAGTTGAAAGAAACTGCAACTGTTGATGTTGCGCGATCTGCTCAACGCAAAAATTATATGCTTGACTTGATGACTGATGCGAGCCACGGCATGGCTAGTATGCTGTTGTTGTTTTATTGCTCCCTTGCTATCTTTTCTGCGCCCTTCTTTGTGCTTCAGTTCTTTATTCTTCTTTTCATAGGTGCCTTTGTAGATGCTGCCGCTGAATAACAACGGGTAAATGCGCGAGTTGAAACCCTTCTTCACCTTGCTAAAACCCATGGCGTTATGTTTTGGGAGGATGAGGGTCGCACTCGCCGTATTGTTCAGTTTTAGGATCGGGCTACCCAAACTCGGGGATTTCTCGACTTCTGCAATAGTACTTTGGCCAAGGTGTATATTGATATGTTTCCTCGGAATCCTCAGCCCTATAATCTTCCTGAACTTATGGGTAAATTCAGGGATGTGCGCAGTATCCATAGCTTCGTGAAGGCTTAGATGATTGCTGGTGCCAAACTGGCTCTGATCTGGTTGAAGATTTGCCACTCGGAGTTGGATTTCAACACGGTCGTCAAAACTTTTTACCTCAAGGCGTCGAAAAAGAAAATAAAGGTCGACAAACATGACGCGACTGTGTCTCCTGTCGCCCCTGGTTGATGAGCTTCTTCGGGTAGATACTGGTTTCTTCAAGGAGATTCGATACGACGTTTCCACTCAAAGTGGCCCTGCTGCAAGATAAAACATAAACATAGACAGCTTGGTATAGTATTATTTTTGTTTTATTTATTCACAATGTGTTGGGTTGGACCAGAACACAAAGCTTTATGTGTTTATCTGCCGTCTGTATTTGTAAATTTCTTGCGAGACCTTTGTAAAGTGAAGGCAAGTTCTTCTGAGTGTGTTACGATCTCTTCTTCAGCCCCCGAGTATTTTGTTTGGCATAGTATGTTTATCTTTCACGAGGTTTATGTGTAACCAAGGCGTGTATATTGACAAGTATAATAGAGTCGAATATATTGTGAGTTTGTCGGGTTCGAGCCCTCGAGCGTTGCTCAAAGAAGAAGAGGAGTATTTTTCATCACTATTTTTTTATTTCAACCATGCTATATTGCAGCATCGCAAGCCCGTCTCATTAAAAACCTTTCAGTCCCACTCAATACCCTGAAAGGAAAAGAGTGCGTCTGAAAACTTGCGAGCTCCTCAGATACAATGTATGTTTACATGGATTGTACTACATTGACTTCCTTCTATGCGTAAAAACACCGCAGCTGCACCACGTTCCACGGGTTTGGCTCGTCTTTGCCTGACTTCTTGTCCTTCAGCCTGTAGGCTCCCCCTGGAATCACTCCAGTAACTATGTTTGGCCCCACCCATGGGGACTCGAATTTTTCATGGCTATCTTTCTTGAGTCGAAGTATTAGATCGCCAACTTCGAACGACCTGGGCCGCAGACGTCGACTATGATAGTTCTTGAGATTTTGCTGATATGTGGTTACTCTTGATAGTACCTCGTCTCTGGCTTCGTCGAATGCGTCGACATCATCTTCGAGTGCCTTTCGCAAGGTTTCTTCATCATATTCCGCCACTCTGGGAGAATTATGCTCTATTTCTATCGGGAGTACCGCCTCGGCTCCATGAAGTAAGAAGAACGGAGTTTCTTGGGTTGTTGTATTGGGTTTTGTTCGTATTCTCCACAACACGCTGGGCAACTCGTCGACCCAAGTATGCCACGCTTTTTCCAGCGGTCTTATTAAACGCTTCTTGATGCCATTGCAGATGATGTCGTTTGCTTTTTTCACTTGGTCGTTTGTCTGCTGGTGTGCCACCGATGCAAACTGCAGTTTGATACCCACTTCTTCACAATAATCCTTAAATTCTCGGGAAGTGAAGTTGTTACCGTTGTCTGTGACTATGCTGTTAGGGATGCCAAATCGAAAAACTATCCCCTTGATGAAGTTTACTGCTGATGACGCATCTACCGAAGTTACTGGTATTGCTTCAATCCACTTTGTAAATTTGTCGACAGCTACGAGCAAATATATGTGTCCTCCTGGCCAAGACTTATGTAATTTTCCCACCATAACTAGTTCCCATTGTGCGAAAGGTCACGCCAAAGGTATCGGCATTAACTCTGCTGCGGGTGAGTGAGGTTTTGCTGCAAATCTTTGACATGCATCGCAAGTACGCACAATTTTTTCGCATCCTCTATTGATGTTAGCCAATAGAATCCTGCGCAGAAAGCTTTGGCTGCTATTGCTCAACTGCTTGCATGGTGCCCACATATTCATTCGTGTATATCCTTCAGTATAACCCGCCCTTCCTCGGGTGTAATGCATCTTTGCAGCACGCCTGATATGTTTCGTTTGTATAGTTCTCCCTTCACTACGGTAAATTCCTTGGAGCGTCTAATAACTTGCCTCGCTTCTACTGTATCCTCAGGAATCTCTTTCTTCGTGATATATGCTAAGTACACTTGCATCCAGGGGATTTGAATCATCATGAACTCATCTGGCTCTTCCTCATCCTCTGATGTATGTGTTCCTGGAGCTGCTGGAGCCCCCGAGTCTTTCTTGGCCTTTTCCTTTTTCTTCGGCTGCTTTTGTGTTTTCTTCGTCTTGGTTGATCTTTCACTAATTTCCTCCCAAAAAACACTAGGTGGGGTTGGCAGGCACTGCGAGCCGATGTTTGCCAAAACATCGGCTTCGTCATTGCTTAGCCTGCTAATGTGGTTAACTTCACAACCATCAAAAGTTTTCTCGAGTTCGCTGTAAACCTCCTTGTATGCCATCATGCTGTCATTGACTACATCGCACTTGTTCATCACCTGTTGGGCCACCAACTAGGAGTCGCCTAAGATTTTTAAGCGAGTAGCGCCGCACACTTTTGCCATCTTCATCCCACGAATAAGTGCTTCGTACTCTGCTTCATTGTTTTACGCATTGGGAAAATTCATCCGCAGTATATATTTCATCTTATCGCCTTGAGGTGAGAAAAGTACTACGCCTGCTCCAGCTTCTTCTAGCCTCTTGGACCTGTCGAAATTCATATGCCAGGTACACGATAAATCTGGGGGTCCCGTGTTTGGAGTTCCATCCACTCTACGACAAAGTCTGGCAAGATTTGCGACTTTATTGCTTTCCTTTTTTCATATGTGATGACCCCGAGGGGAAAGCTCGATTCTCCAGAGGGAGATACGTCCTATGGCTTCTGGATTTTTTTAAGATATTCGAGAGAGGCGCCTCGTTGACCACTATTATCGGGTGTGCCGAAAAATAGTGTCTTAGCTTTCTTGCTAACATGAATACTCCGTATACTAGCTTTTGATAATGTGAGTAACGCTGCTTAGATGGTGACAGCACCTCGCTGATGAAGTATATTGGTCGCTGAACTCCATGGATCTTCCCTTCTTCTTCTCGTTCTAGCACGAGGACTGTGCTGAGCACCTGAGGTGTGGCCGCGATATATAGCAGGAGAGGTTCTTTTTCTTTTGGAGCCACCAATACTGGTGGTGTCGAAATTGTGCGCTTCAGATGCTCAAATGCTTTGTCTGCCTCCTCGTTCCACTCGAACTTTTCTCCTTGCTTGATATGCGCCTAGAAAGGCAGCGCTTTTTCTCCCAACCTTGCGACAAATCTGCTTAGTGCTGCGACTCGCCTAGTTAACTGTTGTATTTTCTTAAGCTTGGTTGGTTTCCTCATCATCAAGATGGCTTGTATCTTTTCTGGGTTGGCCTCGATCTCTCTAGCTGACACCAAGTATCCGAGGAGTTCTCGCGCAGGAACTCCAAAGGAAAATTTCGTCGGGTTCAGCTTGAGGCGAAACTTGTCGAGGTTGTCGAAGGTTTCTCGCAGGTCGTCGATGAGGGATGATCCTATCTTTGTTGTGATGATGACATCATCGATACATACTTGAACGTTGTTGCCAATCTGTGTGGCGAGATACTTCTGCATCATCCTCTGGTAAGTGGCTCCCGCGTTTTTCAACTCGAAGGGCATTGTTCTGTAGCAGAACACACCATAAGGGGTTGTGAAAGTTGTTCTGACTTCATCTTCTTCTTTTAAGCGGATCTGATTATAACCAGAATGCGCATCCAGGAAGGAAATACGTTCGCAACCGGCTGTGGAGTCAATAATTTGATCGATCCTCGGGAAGGGAAATTGATCCTTTGGACAATTTTTACTGAGACACGTGAAATCGACGCACATGCGAAGGACTTCAGCGTTTTTTTTCGGGACCAGCATTGGGTTGGCAACCCACGTGGCCTCGGTGTGTATTTCTTTGATGAAACCCGCTTTTCTAAGTCGACGGATCTCAAATAGCATAGCTTTGCAGTTTGTCTCGGAGAAATGCCGCAAAGGTTGTCGAATCGGTCTAACTCTTGGATCTAGATTGAGAGGGTGCTCGGTAAGTTCCCTGGGTACTCATGGCATGTCTGGACACCATGCGAAGATCTCCTAGCGCTCACGGAGGAATTCTATGAGCGCGCTTTCTTATGCGCTATCCAAGTTTGTTGCGATAGCTGTCATCTTTTTTAGATCTGTCGGGTGGATCTGCATTTCCTTATAATTCCTGGAGGTGTCGAAAGCTTTCTCCTGCAAGGGCCTAACTCCGTCCGGTGGCACATCATAGTTGGTTGTTAGTCTAGACGCATCATACTCCGCTTGCATCCCGAAGGTTTCAGACAGCTTGTGGAAATCCTTATCACATTTATCCGCCATGGAAAAACTTTCTTTGACTGTTATTGGGCCGTTGGGTCCAGGGATTCACCACAGCAGATATGTGTAGTGCGGCACAACCATAAATCTGGCATATGCGGGTCATCCTAGCAGCGCATGATACTGCGATGGCCAGTCAATAACTTTGAATTCCAGCTTCTCTTTTCTAAAGTTCTCCCATGTCCCAAACTGTACATCGAGTAGGATCTTGCCCAAAGGATAATTTGGCTTCTCAGGTGTGATGCCGGATACGTCTCCAACGTATCTATAATTTCTGATGTTCCATGCTTGTTTATTGACAATACCTACATGTTTTGCTCACACTTTATAATGTTTTTATGCGTTTTCCGGAACTAACCTATTAACAAGATGCCGAAGTGCCAGTTCCTGTTTTCTGCTGTTTTTGGTTCCAGAAAGGCTGTTCGAGCAATATTCACGGAATTCGGCGAAACGAAGACCAAACATCATAATTCACCGAGACGGACCAGGACACCGAAGGGGAGTCAGAGGGGAGGCCTGGGGCCCCCAGACCATAGGCCGGCGCGGCCTGGTAGGGGGGCGCGCCGCCTTATGGGGTGGGACCCCCAGGCGCCCTCCTGCGCCGCCTCTTCGCCTATATAAGCCCTTTCGACCTAAAAACGCAATACCAATTGACGAAACTCCAGAAAGACTCCAGGGGCGCCGCCGCCATCGCGAAACTCCGTTTCGGGGGACATAATCTCTGTTCCGGCACGCCGCCGGGACGGGGAATTGCCCCCGGAAGTCATCTCCATCGACGCCACTGCCTCCATTATGCTCCGTGAGTAGTTCCCCCATGGACTACGGGTTCTAGCTGTAGCTAGTTGGTACTCTCTCTCCCATGTACTTCAATACAATGATCTCATGAGCTGCCTTACATGATTGAGATTCATCTGATGTAATCGGTGTTGTGTTTGTTGGGATCCGATGGATTGTTACATTATGATTAGTCTATCTATAAAGTTTGTGAAGTTATTGTTGCTGCAATCTTGTTGTGTTTAATGTTTGTCACTAGGGCCCGAGTGGCATGATCTTAGATTTAAGCTCATACTTATTGCTTAGATTGTATCTACAAGTTGTTTGCACATGTCTATGTCCGGAACCCGAGGCCCCAGAGTGACAGCAACTAGGATAACTAGAGGGGAAGGCTTAGATATGAGGTTCACATGTTTTCACAGAGTGTTAATGCTTTGCTCCGGTGCTCTATTAAAAGGAGTACCTTAATTTCCAGTAGATTCCCTAGAGGCCCGGCTGCCACCGGCTGGTAGGACAAAAGATGTTATGCAAGTTTCTCATTGCGAGCACGTATGACTATATATGGAAAACATGCCTACATGATTAATAATCTTGATGTTCCGTCTTAATGCTATTTCAATCCTATCAAATGCCCAACTGTAATTTGTTCACCCAACACTTGTTATTGGAGAGTTACCACTAGTGTAGATAGCTGGGAACCCCGGTCCATCTCTCATCATCATATACTCGTTCCTACATGTCATTGGAAGTAGTATCAACTATTTTCTGGTGCCATTGCTCTCATATTACTGTTACTGCTGCTGTGTTACTGTTACCACTGCTCTCATATTACTGCTGCTTTCACATCACCCCTGTTACTAGTGCTTTTCCAGGTGCAGCTGAATTGACAACTCAGTTGTTAAGGCTTATAAGTATTCTTTACCTCCCCTTGTCTCGAATCAATAAATTTGGGTTTTACTTCCCTCGAAGACTGTTGCGATCCCCTATACTTGTGGGTTATCAATGCCGTGAAAACGTGTGTCTGTTGGTGTCAAGTTTGCCAAAGAAATATTCATCTTTCGTAGTGTATCCGTGTATATGAGGTTTAAACTGCTTCCTCCATCTATGAATATGCGGGAGACCTCAAAACATACGATCACTGTTGGTAAGATCATAGCTGACTGCCCCGGTCGAGGAACTTGAGGTGGATGATCCTCCTGGGTGAACCCTATTGCTTGTCCCAACCAGTTGAGGTACTCAATGGTTGGTGGAGGCGACTTATCTACCATGAATACCTGTCGTGAAATTAGCTTATGCACCCTGTTCGAGGGTATGCCATTCTGTATCATCGACACTGCTCCCGTTGTGTCTATGAATTCGCCATTGCTACCCGGAGGTGCTGCAAGTTGTAGCTGATGTTGATTTTCATTGGTAATTGCGGGTGGTGGTGGCAGGTGGATTTCGCTTCTTGGCCCCTGCACATACCCCCTGATTGCTGCTTGCGTATTGGTATTCTCTGCATACCTTTGCAGAGCCTGAAAAGTTCGGCAATCCTTCTGAAGATGATCCGACTGTCTTTTTCCCTCACCATCGAGGTAAAAGTGCATCTAAATTGGCCCGTTCAAAAGATCTTCAGGTGATATGTTGTATGGCCTCGGAAACCTTGGCCGATTATTTTGTCTGCTGGAACTCGGGCATCTCTATGATCGTTGCGCTGGTCGTTACTCCTTTGGTAATCATCCCGATGATTTCCTCCACTGTTTCCTCGGAAGCCAGCCGCCACTTGGCTAGGACCGTCATAATCTGAGAAGTGACGAAATCGTCGCCTATTTTGATTGTTGTTTCTACTGCGGTGCTCCTCGGGTGACCTCTACCGTTTGTTTTGAACAACATCTTCCCCATCAGCCCAGCGATTCGCTATTTCCATGAGGTCCGCTATTATTCTTGGGTTGGATCTGCCCAACTCTTCGATTAGATCTTTTCTTCGGATTCCTGCAATAAATGCGTCAATTGCTCTTTCATCGGACACATTCTCTACCGAGTTTTTTATGATGCTCCATCGCTGGATATACATCCTCATCGATTCATCAGACTTCTGCTTGCAAGTCCTTAGCTGCTCTATTCATGCAGGTTTCTTGCACGTGGAACGGAAGTTTCTCACGAATAAGTCCTCGAAACTCTCCCAGCTGTCGATGGATCCTCCTGGTAACTTCTTCAACCAGGATCTTGCGGCTCCACTAAGATGAACTTGGATGTTTTGCATGGCTGTTGCCCTAGTTCCGCCCATCAACTTTACTGTTTCCAGGTAGTCGACCAACCAATCCCCTGGATTTTGTAGTCCATCAAACTTTTTATAATTTTCAGGCAACTTGAAGCCAGAAGGCACTCGAGTTTTGCGAACCCGTCGGGTAAAGCCAGGGAGTCCGCACATGTCCTCATCGTTAACTTCTGGCGAGTGTCGCAGTTCTCATGATCTATTTTCGCGGCTTCTCTCGTCGTGTGCTCTATCGACTCGAGCTTGGGTCACCGTGTTCCTTGTGTCGCCTTCTCGTGGAGGGTCTCGCGCCGCCACCATGGTGGGTCGAGAACTATTTTGAGTTGGACTGTTTCTTCGTGGAGCAACTTCGGGTTGTGGTGCACTTGTGCCTGCTATTGCAGCTCCAATAACGCCGACTCTTGCCATCGCCATCTGGTACAGTGCTTCCCTGGGATCCCCCTGAGGTGGTTTGGATGCCATTATGAAGGCATGTGTCGCAATATACCCTTCTTCTGGAGTTTCTGGGATGCATGATGTGCCCTCTCGTGTCTATTGACATGAAGGACATGTCGAGGTTTTGAATCAAGTTTTCTCGTTCATGCTCGGGCACATTTGCCAGTCGAGATCTTGCTCTTGCGTGGGTGTCCCTGTGACTATCTCCCGAGGTTCTTGAATGTCGACTTAGGTTGGCCCTGCGCGCACTTGACACAGAAGCTGCAGCTCTTCTTTTGTCGAGTATTGCCCTTTGCTTTTCTAACTCTCGTCCAGTACGAGCGATTTTATATTAACATGCTTGCAGCCCCTCCGGCGTGGCTGCGGTAGTCATCGGCTCTGTACCGTTCATTTCTCTCTGAGCTCTATCCCAAGCTTCTTGCGGCAGCCGCACTTTTTCTTGGGGCGTGGCCCCGATGTATTTGTTTCATGTTCCATGCGTGAGATCTGCGGGATCGATGTATGGGTTGCCCAAATCATCGAAAGCCTCTGACACTTCATCATCTTGGCGGCTTGCTTCCCCGATTGCGCAGACTTGGTGATATATTGCGGTTGTGTTTTCCTCATCTTCAGGATCGGTGACACCGTCGTATAGATCGGCGAAGACCTCCCTAATAGACGTGGATCTGTCGATGAAGTCGGAGTTGGTGAAGCCGACGTTGTCGATACTTTCTGAGTCACTATCCAGATCGGAATATGTGAACGACCTGAAAGTCATGTCGCTGAATCGATCGGCTAGTTCTCCGCCGGCAGTGGGCTTGGTGAAGCTTGGCGGATAAACCTCCTCGTCGCCTGTCACGATGGATGATGCTGATGATCCCGAAAAATTGGAATCGACCGCTAATGGTCCCGAAAAAATCGGTGCCGCGAGACGATGCGATCCTTATTTTCCGACGAGAAGCGAAAGCTCCCGAACGTCATCTCCGTTGACTCCTCCAGATCGGTGACAAGGGATTAACTTGTCAATGCCTATGGATTGTAGGCTAGGGTTTAGTTAGAAGTAGAGGGCAAGTAGATCTCGAAGGTTTCAGCCGAAAAGTACTCGACGATTATGAAAACTAGGGTTTGCAGACAATGATTCGATGATCTCCTCGTCCCTCGACTCCCCCTTTATATAAGAGGTGGAGCCGAGGGTTTCGTTTTGTACA
>NC_061511.1:243733516-243759696 GCF_022539505.1 Lolium rigidum
CGTCTTTCTTCAGCACTAGGCTGAACGTCAACTTGCGGTTGACCTACATTTACCATTTGAGGGGTCCTCATGTCCCGCAGACGCTTCTTAGAAGCTTGTCTTTTTTCTCCAGATTTCTCCCCCTCTTAGACAGTTGAGTAGTCTTAGGTATCTCAACTCTCTCTGGGACATTCATAGCGGGAACATGGGATTTAGGGACACCTTTATAATCAGTAAATGCATCTGGCAGATTATTTGCAATATTTTGCAAATTGATGACCCTCTGAATTTCCAGTTCAGATTCATTCGTACGAGGATCCTTAGATTGGATGCCTTCAATATTCCAATCTATCTCCCGGCATTCATTGTGGTTCTGTTCTTCCCCTAATGCCGAGAAATTATCCTCATCGAAGATACAATCGGTGTACCGGGATGTAAAGAGATCTCCTGTCAAGGGCTCTGGGTACTTTATATGCAGTTGGTCGAATTTGTATCAATTCTGCGGCATGTAACACCGCATGACCCTGGTGACTCACAAGTATAGGGGATCGCAACAGTCTTCGCGGGAAGTAAAACCCAATTTATTGATTCGACACAAGGGGAGGTAAAGAATACTTATAAGCCTTAACAACTGAGTTGTCAATTCAGCTGCACCTGGAAAAGCACTAGTAACAGGGGTGATGTGAAAGTAGCAATGATATGAGAGCAATAGTAACAAGTAACACGAAGCAGCAGTAATAGTAACACAGAGCAATGGCACCGAAGATAGTTGATACTACTTCCAATGACATGTAGAACGAGTATATGATGATGAAAGATGGACCGGGGTTCCCAGCTATCTACACTAGTGGCAACTCTCCAATAACAAGTGTTGGGTGAACAAATTACAATCGGGCAATTGATAGGATTGAAATAGCATTAAGACAGAATATCAAGATCATTAATCATGTAGGCATGTTTTCCATATATAGTCGTACGTGCTCGCAATGAGAAACTTGCACAACATCTTTTGTCCTACCAGTCGGTGGCAGCCGGGCCTCAAGGGAATCTACTGGAAATTAAGGCACTCCTTTTAATAGAGCACCGGAGCAAAGCATTAACACTCCGTGAAAACATGTGATCCTCATATCTAAGCCTTCCCCTCCAATTGTCCCAATTTCTGTCACTTCGGGGTCTTTGGTTCCGGACATAGACATGTGCATACAACTTGTAGATACAATCTAAGCAATAAGTATAGAGCTCAAATCTAAGATCATGCCACTCGGGCCCTAGTGACAAGCATTAAACACAACAAGATTGCAGCAACAATAACTTCATAAACTTTGTAGATAGACAATCATAACGTAACAATCCATCGGATCCCGACAACACAACACCGATTACATCAGATGAATCTCAATCATGTAAGGCAGCTCATGAGATCATTGTATTGAAGTACACGGGAGAGATGATACCAACTAGCTACAGCTAGAACCCGTAGTCCATGGGGGAACTACTCACGGAGCATGATGGAGGCGATGGCGTTGATGGAGATGGCTTCCGGGGCACTTCCCCGTCCCGGCAGGTGCCGGGACAGAGACTTATGTCCCCCGAATTGGAGTTTCGCGATGGCGGCGGCGCCCCTGGAGTCTTTCTGGAGTTTCGTCAAGTGGTACGGTGTTTTTAGGTCGAAAGGGATTTTATAGGCGAAGAGGCGGCGCAGGGGGGCACCTGGGGGCTCCCCACCATAGGCCGGCGCGGGCCCAGGCCAGGCCGCGCCGCCTTATGGTGTGGTGGCCCTCTGGCCCCTCTCCGACTCTTCTTCGGTGTTCTGGATGCTTCCGGGAAAAATAGGAGGTTTGGTCTTCGTTTCGTCGAATTCCGAGAATATTGCCTGAACAGCCTTTCTGGAACCAAAAACAGCAGAAAACAGGAACTGGCACTGTGGCATCTTGTTAATAGGTTAGTTCCGGAAAACGCATGAAATCATCATAAAGTGCAAACAAAACATGTAAGTATTGTCATAAAACAAGCATGGAACGATAGAAATTATAGATACGTCGGGGACGTATCAGACCCCAACATGAAGTTGGGAGATTACAATTCTGTAGGAGCCGTCTTGCTATCAACTTTATCCTCTTGATAAGTGATTCCGCGAGACCATTCTGTGCGTGCACATATGGTACAGAATGCTCCACAGTTATGCCCAAAGCTAGGCAGTAATCATTGAATGCTCGTGAACTAATTTCAGTATCATTATCCATTCTGATGGATTTTATCCTGCGTTCAGGATGGTTAGCTCTCAGTTTTATGATCCGAGTCCCTTGCAGATGCATCAATGAGAACCATAAATTATCTGAATGGTCCCCATAATGGTTGAATTGGACCACATATATTTCCTTGAATGCGTTCAAGAAAATTCAGTGACTCACTTTTGACCTTCTAGTGTGAGGGTCTAGTGATTAGTTTCCCAGTTGCACATGTCTTAGTGCATACAAAATCCAAGGATTTGGGGAAATTACCAGCCGTTACGTTGTCTCCAATAGAACCATCAATAATTTTCCTCATCATTCCCACACCAGGATGACCCGCCATATCTTTAACTTGTCAAGATTTTGGAAAATTATTTTATACGCCAAATGTGGCTCTGGCTTTATGTATAATAGTTTTGTAAGGGAGCTGAATAAGATTTTCTTGCATTTTTTGAGAACGTGGCTAAATTTTCCGCTCCAACGTATGAGGTATTATCTAGTTATCTTATTGATTGGAGCCATCTAATCCATTGGTGTTGACGTGGGCATTACCCTTCGGGTAACTGATGTTCAACTACCTCTTGCAGCCCAATTAGGGGCCCATGAAGATACTCGATAGCCAGGTGGGCCACTACGTCGGTTCCGAAGAGGAATTCTTGAAGAACAAGACAAGGAGACGAAGAATACAAGGAAAGTTTATAACTAAGACTCTTTGTAACCTAGTCGTACCCGGACAGATCTCTCGAGACTTGGCTCCCAATATAAGGACCAGGAGAGAGGCTGCCGAGGACACACGTAATTTAGCAATCATAGCCACCATAAGTCTAGAGCTAGGTCCCTGCAGAAATTAGTCTCTCGACGAGATCATAGCCGAAACTTTTGGCACCCCATTGTAACCCGATATTTTCATAATCAAGATCAGACAAGCAGGACGTACGGGTTTTACCTCATTGAGGGCCCCGAACCTGGGTAAATCGCTTCCCCCTCTTGTTTGATAACTGATGTCTCATGTCAGCCTACAAGATTCCATCTACCCTAAGCCCCAAACGGAGGGCATTGCCGAGGAGTACCCTCGACAATTGGCGTCGTCTGTGGGAACCCTGTTGGCACAAGATCCGTCATCGGCCGATTCAGCCATGTCGTCGGCAGCTTCATCGACACCGCCGGCGTCACCACCAGTACCTTCATCACCAAGCTCAGGGAGTCCGATTCGATTCGGTTCCTTCGAGTTTACCCCGCACAGCGACTCGTCTCGTTCGACTTTTTCGGGTCTGCAAGAAAACTTGGGCATGACGATCGGGAGCGTCCACTGTAACATCAACGCGGAAGGAGTCCTTCGGTTGCTGGAGTCGTTCGCCCCCAAATCAGCAAGGAAACCGTCTCCGTCGGCCGCGGGATCGATCGCGTCATCATCAATTGATCTATCGGCTAGTTTAACGGACTCAACGAATTCGTCCCCACCATTGACTCCCCGGTTGATATCTTCAATGTCGACTGGATCCGATGACTCCACGACATCCGATATGACCTCGTACTACTGCTTGAACTGCGACACCAGGCACGGATTGGGATCAAGTGATACACCGTTCATCTACAGCGCCAGATATTCGTCGGTAGAGGAGAGTATCGACATCGCCATCAGGATGACCACCTGGAAGACAGCGCGTCATCAAGTCTATGCTACCCTCAACGCAGGAAACGCGGGGAACGGAGGAGAAGAAGGAGATCGCACCCCCCCCCCCCGCACCGGCAGACGATGTAACTTTGAAAACAGCGCCAGTAATAACAACAGTGATTACACCATCGCGGAGGAAGAATGGGTAGCAGCTCGGGCGGCTGTATTCAACAACACGCCACTTCCCGCCGGAACTTCGGTTGGAACCCTCGATGCCTATCGCTCTATCTTGGAGAAAAATTGGGAGCGACTGTCGAATGAACAGGCCACCCTCGAACAGCGTTTACTAGCTGCAGATCAATCTAGCGAGCGAAGGAGGGGTACGCGAGGAAGCGCGTCTCGAAGCAGCCAAGGGGCTGGAAAGCATCGATCAAGACTGTCCTGACTTTCGGAAGACGATGCCAGAGAAATAACATCAAACTTATCCAAGTCTTTCATGACCATGGACACTGCGGGTATGTTGAGGCCAAAGACCGTCGAGGGAGCAACCGCTAACCTTGCGGCATACCTGATCAACCAGCAACCAGCACCCGAAGGTCCTATGGCTAAAGCCCATCGAGGTGCTCTGGAAAGCCTTGCGATCCTGGGAGATAATCTAGTTCCACGGAAAGAAAAATCCACGCTTCAAGCCAGCGATTCAAAGTACCGTTCAAGGGACGCTCGAGATGAAATCACTCAGAGTAGAATCGACAAAGCCAGGCGACGGCGAGCGGCAAGGGAAGAGTGCGACACTGATGCATCTGAAGAAATCCAGGAGTATCGAGATGAGGCGAGCTGATTGCTTAAGTTATAAGATTCGCGAGACTATGCCGCCCAAAAGGTTCAAACCTACTCCTACTGATGCCGCCAAGTATGACGGACAATAGGAGCTGAGGTCTTGGATAGATGATTATCTGCAAACTGTGATCTTACACAAGGGAAACCAAATAGCGGTGATGCAATGCCTGCAGCTCTACCTGAAGGATTTGGCACGAGCCTGGCTGAGAGGCCTGCCGAAGGGATCCATTAAGTCATGGGACGATCTGGTAGATGCTTTCGTCAAAAACTTCCAAGCAACATACAAAAGGCTTGTTGGAATCGATGAATTGCAGCATTGCCAGCAGAAGCCAAGGGAGTCGATGCGTGCATACATCGGGAGATTCACCAAACTCTTGAACGCTGCCGAAGATGTTTCCATCGACAGAGCAGTCGACGCCTTTAGTGATGGTATTCGACGCGAAACCTACATAGAGGACCTTGGGCGTAAGAAGCCGAAGACCATAACCAAGTTAATGGAAATCGCCAACAGTTGGGCTGATGGCGAGGATAACGTACGGAGGCCTCGTCCACGCAGTGACGATGAAGACGACGATCAGCCGAGGCACGACTCGGGTGGCCGAAGAGATAGTCGCAAGAAGAGGAAGGATCGTGGATACGATGATAGTAACATGGTAGCCGCAGGATATTCTGATCGCCGAGACGATCGGTATGACGACAGGCGAGATGATCGACGGGACAACAATCGCAGTAACTCTGGGAACCGTGGCAACTACAAACCGCGGCATCCAAGGACACCCGAGTTACCTTTCGCTGAGCAGATAAACGCCCCTTGCTACTTGCACGTGTACATTGATCCTAAGGATGACAAGAAGAAGTCGAGTCATTTGCTCAGAGATTGTCGACAGTTCATTGAGATGCAGAAGCTTATCCAGCAGCAGCAGCAGTAGCCGAATCCACCACCACCACCACCTCAGCACCAAGTTCAGCAGGACCAGCCTCGCAACTCTAACGAGTCTTTCCCGCCACCACATGGACAAATGAGCATGATTCACAGAACCGGTGTTTCGAGAAGGGAGATGAAGAAGCCCACCCAAGAAATCAACCTGGCGGAAAGTATCATGGTCAGTATTTCTGAATACATCGACTGGTCATCTCAGAGCATTCTGTTCAGCAGAGCGGACCACCCAATAACAATCCCAAAGCCAGGACACGCCGCCTTAGTAGTCGAAGTGCAAATTGGAGGATTCAATATGAGCAAGGTCTTCACGGACGGTGGAAGCGGATTAAATCTGATATTCCTCGACGCAATCAAAAACATGGGAATTACGATGAGGATGCTGGAAGAAACAGATACTTGTTTCCACGGGATTATCCCCACTCTACCGGCGTACTCTCTTGGCAAAGTTTACTTGAACGTTGTCTTCCGGAAACCCGACAACTTCTGGAAGGAAAAGATCGAGTTTGAAGTAGTAAACTGGAAATCACAGTACCATGCTATACTCGGGAGATCAGCTTATGCCTAGTTCATGGATGTGCCACATTATGCGTATCTCAAGCTCAAGATGTCTGGGAACAATGGAACAAACATCACAGTCTATGGAAGTTTCTCATGCTCTGATAATTGTGATCGCGAGTTTCAGAGGATTGCTGCCAAGTTCGGACTGAAACAAGAACCTGACGACTTCCCTTCAAAATCGTCACCACTCGACAAAAAGGAGGATGAACGCGTCAAGAAACTAAAAAAGAAACCAGATGACCTCGCTCTGAAAGCTTCGACAGTCGGGCCTTCAGTAGCTGACAGCAAGACCGTTGTCGGAGAAAGCAAAACTCCAGTACTTGCCGCAAGAACTCCTGATGAAACCAATGATGCCTCCAAAGCCACTGGCACGTCGGATAAGATCGAAGATAAGGAGAACCCTCCTCTTGTTTAAAAGGATGGGTATCTTTATATTTAGTTTTTTCTCTTTCAATAGGGCTCTTTTAGCCCCCTATTCAATTTTGTCTGGATGAAACCAAGAGGAAGCGAGGCGATTCGCAGGGCGGCCCTAGCGTCATCGCCATCTTGCACCAGTTTTGGAGAGGACGAGAAGCTATCCGTATCACCTGACGGTGTCCAACATCGGAGCTTCGTCGTCCATGTCGGTGCCACGTCGAGCTAATTCCGCCCCTTTGAACAATGACAACCTGCTCCAACAGCCAGTGAGACGGCCTCCGCCGCAACAACATGCCCGGAGCAGCTTCGAGAACCCTAGCATTGTCTTCCCTAAAGCCGGCAAGAGACATCAGCCACGATATGGTAAGATGATCTAGCCAACCCTAGTTTTTGTTACGTTGATGCATGAAATTGTTGCCACTGCATCATCTAGATTTAGCAATTTTGAGTTGCTATCCACCAATAAGAATGATGAGGAAATTAGCTCGAAAGTGTGAGCATATTGTTGTTGTTCTTATGCTTGTACCACTAGTAGAGTCATTTTTTACCATTAGCCATAATATTAGTATGAGCTGAGCTGAGCCGAGTATAGCTCGTTCAAACTCTGACTCGTATGCAGTCTCAAAAACCTGATATGTACTCCCTTCGTAATCACTGAGTTAATTATGAGTTGATGAGCTGATACGTGCTTCCGTCTGGCTGGCCGGCCCGGCCGCCTCCATTATACATACGGTGGCCGCCGGTGTACCTGCCACGGCAAAGATTCCGCGAGGTGGAAACAATGGAAGGGACAACTCATTAAACCTTGCAAACTTACCTGCTGCTTCGGAAGACAGCCTAGAGCCTACCACATGCAGGTGTGGGACACCCCCTGTTCTATAAATTTCCTCGGCGCCAATTCAGCAGCAGCAGCAGTTCAAGCTTCCCCCGATTTGCCACCGTCGTCCTTGCGCAACCAAGGAAGAAGCTAGCAAGCTCTCCTGGTTTCTTTCTGGAGATGGCGTCCAGGGGTGTCATGGTGGCGCTGCTGCTCGCGGCGGTGGCTGCGTCGTGCGCGACCGCGCAGCTGCAGGAGAAGTTCTACGGCGAGTCGTGCCCCAGCGTGGAGGAGGTCGTCCGGAAGGAGATGGTCAGGGCGCTCTCCCTCGCGCCCAGCCTCGCCGCGCCGCTGCTCAGGATGCATTTCCACGACTGCTTCGTCAGGGTAAGTGACCATCCATACCTTCTTCTCATTGCGAAATTCAGAGATCGGCGCCTTGTTAACGCCATTGGACATGAATGCAGGGTTGCGACGGCTCCGTTCTCCTGGACTCGGCGAACAAGACGGCCGAGAAGGACGCGCTGCCCAACATAACGCTGCGTGGTTTCGACTTCGTGGAGAGGGTGAAGGCCGCCGTGGAGAAGGCCTGCCCCGACACCGTCTCCTGCGCCGACGTGCTCGCGCTCATTGCCAGGGATGCAGTCTGGCTGGTCAGTATAGAACTATAGATGGTGTAGTACGAACTGCTGAGCAAAATTGCAAATGACAGTACCGAAGTTCTCAATTCTGCTCGTTGTTTTTCTCTTTCAGAGCAAGGGGCCATTCTGGGAAGTTCCCCTTGGCCGGCGAGACGGCAGCGTGTCCATCGCCAACGACACCAACGCGCTGCCCCCTCCAACCGCCAACATCACCGAGCTCACGCAGCTCTTTGCCGCAGTGAACCTTGACATCAAGGACCTCGTCGTCCTCTCCGGTACAAATTCACAACGACATTTCTACCTCTCAGACCACAAAAAATGCAATGGCCAGACCGCCAGATAAGCTTCAGCTCACTAATGGTCTAACGGATATGCGTGTTCTGTCTCCGCTGCTTCAGCCGCGCACACGATCGGGACGTCGCACTGCTTCTCCTTCTCCGACCGTCTCTACAACTTCACCGGCAGGGTCAACCCCAGTGACATCGACCCCACGCTGGAGCCCTTCTACATGGCCAAGCTCAAGAGCAAGTGCGCCAGCCTCAACGACAACACCACGCTCGTGGAGATGGACCCTGGTAGCTTCAAGACCTTCGACCTCGACTACTTCAAGCTCGTCAGCAAGCGTAGGGGCCTCTTCCACTCCGACGGCGCGCTGCTCACCAACGCCTTCACCCGCGCCTACATCCTGCGCCACGCCACCGGCGCCTTCAAGGACGAATTCTTCGCCGACTTCGGCGTCTCCATGGTAAAGATGGGCAACGCCAACGTGCTCACCGGAAGCCAGGGCGAGATCAGGAAGAAGTGCTCAGTGGTGAACCACTAGCTACTTAGCCGACAAGCGCGGGTTGGCATGGCATGGCGTTTGATTAGCGACAATCTTTTTTCTGTGTAGATTTTACTGTAAGACGGTTACTTCCTTTTTCTCTCCCCATCGTTTCGTTTTCATTGATTCATTGTTTCCTTACAGCCATGTAAAGTTTCCACCAAGAACTCAAAATCATATTATACAGTATAGTCTCTGTTATTTTTTCCGTTGGGACATGATTTGCTACACTACTTCTGCCTTTGCCAGATCAGTAGATGCAATCATGCATTTCCCAATTAGCCATGCAATGATTCAGTAGCACCGTTGGCGACACCCTGATCTGCTGTTGACGACTATATAATTGATGAAGCAACGTGTACAATGGTCAAGAATGGACTCATTATTGATGCAGGCAAGACCTGTGTTTTTTTTTCAGAGAAAGCATCTGATCTGATGTGTTCCGCGGTGTCAGCAGCCCCACGGACTCTCTGGCACTTAACATTTCTCAGCCGGCGTGCAACTCATCTCCTGGATGTTAGTACAAAAGGGAAACATTTGTTTAATTAAGTACCTTCCCACATGCCATGCACAATAATGAATCGCTTCTTTGTCGATGCCATCTCACCAAACCAAACCCTTTCTAGCTCCAACGGTACGATCACTTTTTTCTTTAACTGTACAAACGGTACGAAGACTTGTAGTGCTACATGTACTACATGTGTACAATCAAGCAAACGTTAGCGGGGAATTTAAACTCCATTTTCTAAGGTAGTCAAGCATGCTATCACCATGAAAAAATAAGAGTGCGATGTCATTGTTTACTTACATAAGCAAACTCCTCTTCAAAATTACAAACTTAAGATCAACAAAAAGAACATACATTTATGTTCAGTGAGATGAAAATAAAAACAAAACAACCATTTGCTCGCAAAAAAATATAAGAACCACTTGAGGGTGAAAATTGGGCATAGTTCAAGGATGCATTTGAAAGAAGTTGAAGAGTTCACTCGTAGAAATGTCCGTTCTTTCCTTTGAGTCATATACGTAAGAAAAGAAATGAATGTAATCAAGTGGTAGAGCCATCGACATATGAAGAAGCACTTAACCCGTGCTCAACCGACCCATGATTTAAAACACCATTTTGACATTTGTGTGTCTCATAAAGGCGGAATATTCATTCAGTGGGAGATGACACAAGATCTAATTCGTCAGCTCAGTCTTTTAGAGGTGCTCACATGGGTAGGGTGTGTGTATGTGCGTTCATAGGGGTGAGTGTATGCTCGTGTATGTGAGCGCCTACGTTTGTACTGTGTTTCTAAAAAAAAGTT
The DNA here is from genome assembly GCF_022539505.1 of Lolium rigidum. Lineage (NCBI taxonomy): Eukaryota > Viridiplantae > Streptophyta > Magnoliopsida > Poales > Poaceae > Lolium > Lolium rigidum. The sequence goes on from NC_061511.1 coordinate 243,743,685, forward strand.
CTTTTTTGCGCATATATGGATTTGAAAAAAGTTGGGATAAGGAAGTGAACTTTTGCTGGAATTTGGAGTGGACCTCATTTTCTCTACTTTTCAAACTTTTCATGTTGATTTGGTGCTTTACTTTTGCGAGCGGAACTAATCTGTGCTTGGATAGTATATTGTTTTGTATATGAATCTCCATGCATGAGTTGCCGTATCTCATGTTTTTTACTATTAAACTGGATCCTGACAGCTAGCAGCACCAAGTTAAGCGGGCAATTTGGTGTGCATGCCACCCTCTGGGGTCTTTTCAAGGGGAGCTTTTCATATCTTATTTTATATTACTTTTTGTACCATATCAGTACAAAGAATTGAAATGTTTTTTTTTTACTTTTTGAGGGGGCATTCAGCTCTATTCTTTTGAGAACTTGAAGATTCGGCATGTGGCATTCCACAAAATAAAGCAGACAGGGCGCAGCTAGGCTATGGGGCCTATGCTGAAGTTTCGGGCTGAGCTCGCATATTCCCAACATGAGGCCCTTTTGCAATGGACCAGGCTGGTTCACTAGCCCACTATGAGAAGACTAAGCGCATCTCCAGTAATCCCACGCATTTTTCATACCGAATGTGTTCGTTTTGTTAAGTTTTGGTCGATCTACAAACACGCAGGCTCCGGCCCCCCTAGTCCGCTTGGAACGGGGTGCATCCTACAGGGCACCTCATTTGGTCCGCGCTAGGCATTTTTGACAGTTTTTCCATTTAGACCGGTAGGCATATATGATTGGGAATAGCAACAATGATGAAATTTAATTTAATAGCTAAGACATTACTACCACTAGTTAGGGAATCACGGAGTTCACACGTCATACCCGTCATAGTAACAAACCAAACTGCAAAATGACACGAGTGTCATACGATATATACACAAAATAAGATAGGTATGTGAGATCATGCGCCGCGTTCTCGAATGACAATTTACCTCTTCTTGAACAAAATAAGATAGACATGTGAGATCGTGCGCCACGTTCTTCGTAGGCGCTTGTCAAAGAGGCGCCTACGACGACGTATCCTTCGGCCGATAAAGGCGTGGGCGGGGGCTTGGGAGGTGATTATAACGCTGCCACGCGGCGGAGCAAGCCGCGAAGATGGAGGAGGTGGCATCGACAAGGTGGGGGTCGGTCATGGAGAGGTAGGTCATCAAGCTCGACCTGATCAAGGCCAACATCTTCGCCAAGAAGAGGAACGAGGATCTGGCTATCCTGCTCGTCGACACCAGCAGCATGGACGACGACGTCAATGCGTGGTGCGCCGCGCAGCGCGCCACGATCCTAGCGGAGAGTCGAGCTCCACCCGCGCCCCAGCCCAGCACCACGACTCCAACGACGGGTACTACTCCACCGCCCACTGGCGCTACCCCATCGACTACCTCACCGCCATTGCCGATCGTTACGCCGACGATGCCCACCATGGTCCCCGATTCCCCGGTTGAGGAAATCGCTTGACTCCCGTGTTGCCAGCTGGCCGGCGTGCCCCTTTTTTTGGTTCGCTAGACATTTCAATGTCGCGATTTGCGACGATGTGTTTCGTTGAAACAATGAGATCAATTAGAATTGCCTTCTAGAACGTATAATTGTCTCAAAAGGGCCAATATACTGCTAAGTGGTACACGATGTATAGAGTCTGACACCTGCCCGGTGCTGGAAGGTCGGATGAAATTACACAAGGAATCTTTGTCTCAAAGAAGAGGAAAATGGGGATATGGCGAAATCGGTAGACGCTACGGAAGTGCAAATTGTTGTGGATAGGGATCCTGTAAAAACACTCTATGGGATCTTACGGAGCCTGCTCATGGATGAGATGGTTGGGGTATGATCATAGAAAATATTCTCCTCAAGTGAACCAGCCTATCCTTCTTGGGTAGGAGACTTACGTGTTGATTGGATCGAGAAAGAGAATTAACGAATCCTAAGGCAAAGGGGCGAGAAACTAACTTCCTCAATTTTGGAGAAATGGAAATAGAAGCTCTCAAACCTACCTATTCCGAATCTCATTCGGAAGGAGCCACTGCCTTCTTTTAAAACGTCGTTTCCCACCCCATCTCATAGGGCGAGGAGAGCTCCCTGCAAGTTGAACTGGCTCTTCTTTTTTCCACCAGTTATGGACAGATCCCTTGGCAGAGTATCAACTTGAGATTCTTCTTTCGCCCTGGCCGTTTTGGTATATCGCCGGAAAGCACTACGTGTGTTATAGTCAGCAGAGAAGAATCTCACAAAATGGGTGTTTTCCACAGAACAGTCTGGTGGAATCCAGTGGTATATAGAAGCTCTGTGCCCTTCTCTTTCTCCTGCAGCAATATGAACTCAAAGGGATCTCCCACCTTCAGAAGGATGAAGCATAGATAGATCTAGAGACTTCGTTCTAATTTTCTGAAAGGTAACTATCCCGGTTTCATATATGAAATCTCTATAGAATCCTTGAAAAAGACAATTCCTCCCCGCTAAAATATATATTCATTAATTCCAAGCACAGGATGCAACAGCTCGAGCGTTCCTAATTTTTCCGGACCAAACCTCCGACCCAACGATAGAATGAATTTTTGCTATTCATAAAAAAAAAATCAAGATTCTGACCAAAAAATGGTACATTCCATGCCCGGCAACAACCAGAATGATATATTATTTAATCGTGGAAATGCCATGTCAGGTGCACCTATCAGAATCGGAACAAACCAATTACCAAAGATGGGCTGTCAAAAAGGTAGAGGAGGTAGGATGGGTAGTTGGTCAGATCTAGTATGGATCGTACATGGACGATAGTTGGAGTCACTCTAACACATTTCTATCGCCAGCCAAGCCTGGTCGAACTCGAACATTTTACTCTCTTTTGGACGCGGAATCGGATCGGCCTATGTTTTTAAGTTTCGAATTTGGGGGCAGACGTTTAAGGGGTGCGGCTGGGCGCCGGTGCCCCCTATTTAGAGGTTACGCGCTGGCACCCCTATACGGCCAGGCTTGGGGGCGAGTGGAGATGTTCTAAGAGCATCACTAGCAGTGCCCCTAAACTCCCAAATCCTCAAAAATAACTACTTTTTACAGTTTGCGAGAGAAAAACGCGTATACTAGAACCCTCAAACCCTCAAACCCTCAAAAAAAATTAAGGGTCGAACCCTCAAACCCATTTTCAACCTGTAGAAGTAGGGGTTGGGGAGGTCAAACAGCCCCCAACCCGCACTCCTCTTCCTCGTCGCGCGGGAGGGAAATTTCCCCTCCCAACCACCCGCCTCCGCGCCGCCGCCTGCCTCCCGCCGCGATTCCTTCCGCCGCCCGCCTCTCCTCGACCCCTGCCGCCGCGAGCTCCCGCGCCCCTGGATCCGTGCCTCCCCGCCGCCCACCGCCCCGCGTCACGACCTCCCGAGCCGCCGCGGCCGCCCCCGCCGCCTCCCGCACCTTCCAGAGCCGGCCGCGCCGCCCCGCCTCCGCATGCGCCCGAGCCGAATCGCCGCCGACCCCTACCGTCCCGCCTCCGCATGCGGTCGAGATGCCGCCGCGGCCTGCCGCGCTCGTCCACCGGCTACCACGGCGTGCGGCTCCGCCTCTCCGGCCGGTGGGGCGCCAAGATCACTCGCGGCGGCGAGCGGTTTTGGCTCGGGACTTTCGACTCGGCCGAACTCGCCGCCCGCGCGTACGACGTCATGTTGTGGCGCTACAAACGGCGCCACCGGGCCGCGGAACTTCTTCGACATCGACAACCTCGCGGCGGTCGAGTTCGTGGCGCGGACGTTCAGCGTCGTTACCCACGCTGAGGAGCGCTCCACCCACCGGGATACATGCGGATGTCCGCGGAGCTGGAGGCGGATGAAGCTGAGGAGGAAGCCGCCAAGAAGGCCGCGCAGGACCCGATTGGTGCGACAAGATGATCGCGGAGCTGGAGGCAAAGGATGCCGTGGAGGAAGCCGCCAAGAAGGTTGTGGAGGATGGCGATAGCTCTGATTTCGATGAGGACTTCTGGGATAAACCCTAGATTTCGATGATCCGATGAACTATCTACCTAGTGTCAGTGTCAGTGTCTACCGATGAACTATCTACCTAGTGTCAGTGTCAGTGTCTACCGATGAACTATCTACCTAGTGTCAGTGTCAGTGTCTACCGATGAATAATTGTGATATATCATGAATATTTTTAAGGGTTTGAGAGTTCTAGTCTTTGCTCCTATTTTTCACCCCTCAAGAGTGCTAAAAAAAAATCATTCTCAACCCTTAAACTGCTTTGAAGATTTGGGGTTAAAGGCCTCTACTAGTGATATTAGTGATGCTCTAAGGCGGAAAAAACAACTCCCCGACCGAAAGACCATCCAGCCGGTGCAGGACGACGACACAAGCACGTACGCGCGACACGTCCGTCGTTGAGCCGAAACCTGTGATCGGTGATGGGCGGACGGATTGGTCCTACCAGACGATGGAGCATTCGAGTCCAGCCGATCGACTGCCGACGTGCACCAACCAACCAACCAATCCCTCCAACCCCGAAGCAAAGCAACCTGGAGCTGGAGGCGGAGTCGGCCATACTCTACCCCATCCCGTCCCCGTCGTCCCGCCACGCGGTCCGACAACCACAGCGCAACCGCACTCTTTGACCTTTGCCCCGTGATCTCATGGTCTCACCACCCCGCGCATGTCCGAGCTCCTACAATCTGCTCGCGGTTTCCACTCTAGCTCAACCCCGTCTCTCAACTGAAAAAGTCTGTTCTGCCCGTCGATCATGTCCAGGGGCCGGGAGCCGCGGCGGCTGCTGCTGCTCGTCCTGGCCCTGCTGGCGGCGGCGGGGCCGTCGGCGGCGGCGGAGCTGGTGTTCGGGTTCTACAATGCGACGTGCCCGATCGCGGAGGGCGTGGTCTTCGCGGAGATGCGCGCCATCCTGCAGGACGACCCCACGCTCGCGCCCTCCCTGCTCCGGATGCACTACCACGACTGCTTCGTCCAGGTAACCCATCGAGCTAGAAAGGACCGATCGAGTTCATGCGCGCGTGTTCTGATTCTGATCGGTGATCATGTCTGTGCACGTCCAGGGCTGCGACGGGTCGGTGATGCTGAGGTCGAGGAGGGGCACGGCGGAGCGGGACGCCACCCCGAACCGCAGCGTGCGAGGCTTCGACGCCATCGAGCGGATCAAGGCCAAGCTGGAGATGCTCTGCCCGCTCACCGTCTCCTGCGCCGACATCATCGCCATGGCCGCCAGGGACGCCGTGCACCTGGTAGGTAGAAGACGCACGACAAGTTTGATGCACTCTCGATCGATCGTCTTGTCCAGCCTCCCCTCCGTGCCTGATAAATTTGCTGCAGAGCGAGGGGCCGTGGTACGAGGTGGAGACCGGGCGGCGGGACGGCAACGTCACGGTGGCCGAGTACGCCGCCAACGACCTGGCGCCGCCCGACTCCAACATCGTCGACGTCAAGACCTTCTTCAGCGTCAAGTCGCTCAACTCCAAGGACATCGCCGTCCTCTTCGGTACACCCACTCCCAAACCCCTCCACCTTTCCCATTGCTTCGCGCGTGGACGACAGCAACAGCTCAATTAACAATGCGTACGTCCTCGCCGGTAATGGCCGTGCGTTCGTCAGGTTCCCACAGCATCGGCACGTCCCACTGCGCCGCGTTCCAGAAACGCCTCTACAACTTCACGGGCGCCATGGACCAGGACCCGTCGCTGGACGCGCGCTACGCGAGGCGCCTCAAGAAGCTCTGCCCGCGCACCGGCGGCCGCGGCAGGACCAAGGTGCCCATCGACCCCGGCAGCGGCTTCACCTTCGACCTCAGCTACTACCGGCACGTCCTCGAGACGGGAGGGCTCTTCCAGTCCGACGGCAGCCTCCTGCACGACGCCGCCACCAGGGGCTACGTCGAGAAGATGGCCAACGCGTCGTCGCCCGACGAGTACTATAAGGACTTCGCGGCGGCGATGGTCAAGATGGGGCGCACCGACGTGCTCCACGGCAATCTCGGGGAGGTCAGGGCCACCTGCGGCGTTTTTGTTGACTAGCTGCTAGGTTCAGGCCGGGTTGAACCTACGCTGATTATAATCTGTGACATGGATCTCTGTCTATACGTGCTCCTTGATCCTTATGCTCAGATTAAGAGGTACAAAAGGATTTGCGCAACTTCAGGTTTGCCCAAGGTACAAAGATTTTGTGATGTGTCATCCATATATACTTTCCTCACTACAACACTGCCAGTGCCAGACATGTAGTGACGAGTGACGACTAGTGCGTAAGGCTAGAAATTTGTCTAATCTTAGTAGACAGATAGTTTGACGAACCACCCGTTTGGTCAACCACAATTTGGTCATCAAATATGGTCAGAGCACATAAACCTCTCTTTTTCTGTAAAACTCGTACAGTGGCCGTAGCGTGCAGAAACAACATGAGCTAAGTACTGTACTATCCAATGAGCAGAGACGCACATACAAAATATAAGAATGTCTGGCGCCCTTTTTTCACCACAGATAACAAAATCCAGTCAAATCGTCTTCCTATTCTAAATTTTCAACTTGATGTGTCCCTGGCGATCTCCGTAGCAGAGCAGAGCAGAGGTTTAAAACCCAGCTAGTAAAATCAGAAAGCTTTGGAAATAGCCAGACTAGTAAATGCAGTTAAATCGTTCTTTCTTTTGTTTAACTTCGATTTCAGATATTACACCTATTGTATAAACGAACACCTATAAGTACGAACTAATATTTTCTTCTGAGACTACACATGCCAGAAAGAACACTTGACGCATTGATGCATACATTGTTATTTTTTACCCCATATATAGATTCCAGATGCTATTACTGCACTTATTGCTCCAACGGATGCCAGAATTTTCATCTTCGAAGGACCTTGCCTAGTAACTGGTAATTCCAGTAAGCTCTGAACCTGCAAGAAAAATTGATAATTAACGTGAGCACTACAAGAAGTACTTGGATAAGTTCAACATGAAAATTGAGCACAGAATAAACAAGACAGTAATCTAAAACTAGCCAGTGGATTTCTTCTTTGCACAAAGTATAACACATGAAATGTTTTTGTAGAAAAAAATCTAACCTCAATTGGTTGCTGCCAATTTTTCTTTATTCCAGAAACATGCCCTTTTCCTACAACTGCCACTACTGAAGAATGTTCCCTTGCTACATTCAATAATGTGGAAGACATGTACCTACAAAAAATATCAATAACTTAAGCTTAACCATTTATTGTAACAGTGAAAATAACAACAATAAATCGTTTACAGAAAGAAGTAAAGTAGTCTTGAAGGAACTCACATATCACGTTCATGTAGAAGTGTCTCCATCAGACTAGGAAATGCCTTACTCATCTCTTGAATAACAAGTGTTAGCATGTCAACATCATCCATGTCCTTTAACTGTATAAACAAGCATTGGCATTGCTATGTGAATACAGCGAAGTAATTGTCTTTTTTACATTTGATCTAAAACCAACAAAGTACTATACTATATTAGCTCACACAATAGGAATCTTGAGGGCACCTAGAGAACCAAGAAGAAAAGGACTATATAATTGCTCACTGTAGGTAATGTATCACCTAAGACAACATACCATTTTATTCAGATCCTCAGGACTCGGTAAGAATAAGCTTTGGAAAATAATGTAGTACAGAAATTTAGTCCTGTGCCACAATGACATCATCCCCCAGGTTCTCCTCAAAGTGATCTTCAAACAAAAAAAAAAGAGAACAGCGATAGGATAACATCAGTTCAGTGCTTATGAAAATTAAAGATGAACCTATCTACTAGTAATGGGATGTCAGAAGCGCAAGGGCCAATTTGACATGCTCAACATAAATAATATTACGCCAACAGCAGCAGCAGTAAAGAGGAACAAAAACTAAAATAAGACAGCTCTGGTGATGCTTCAACTATTATCCCTAAAAGCAAATCATACTATAGCGCAACACCATGGTAACTAGAGGCATGTAACCATTGGGACCCAATATCCGAAACCAACCTCATCAGCTTATGGCATGCCAAATTAGAAGATTGAAACTAAAAGTTTAAGACACAAGCAAGCCATAGGAACTACTCCCAATGTCCCATAATATAAGATGTTATTACAACTAGCATACTCATATATTGGTTGTAATAACATCTTACTATTATGGCAGAGGGAGTAGCTTATCACTGATCCTAGCAGACAGATGTGATCATCATTTTGACGAGGTGTACATTTGTTAGAGACATCAAAAGTAGTATCAGTACAATAACATTGGTCTCAACTCTTGTATTAATGAGAAGTGAAAAGGTTAACGGCGCATGAAAATTAGCAACATATGACTGATTCACTTGAATCACTGAAACATATTGTCCACGCTCTGTATTAGGTGCACAAAAAATAGCGACAATAAAAGCCTTGTTTATCCATATGGGAATAAATTGGCATAATCATTCAGTTGCTTACCAGTGTAGATCCTTTCATGGAACTAGTTTTGCCCAGTGCCATTCCGAATGAAAAAACCAAACTAAAAAACTAGGTTCAATACCTGGATAGGGCGATCTCCAAGGACAACTTTGCCGCCATATTTCATTGCTTCCTCGTATCCCACTCGAAACTCAGCTCCAGGTAACACATCAAGCTGGCTAGCAACCTTTGGTGCCAAAAAGCAACATCCATATCAGCTATCATGAAAAATGATTGAAGTACTGTCTGCACAACATGAATCAGTGCAGTACCTTTGCAAGAAACCAGCTATAGAGAATCCCGAAAGTGTTCATCTTCTTGTTCTTCCACATGTCAATCATTTCATTCAAGGTAGGAACCTATGGGTAAAATCAGATCGAATGATGAACTAGAAGAAATGATGATACCCAGTAATAGTTTATGCCTAACTGTAGATGACATGTTGATTAATCTACATGGTCTGTTTTCAATAACAAAAATAGGTATAACATTATAGGACAAAGGTTAAAAGTGTGGACTTAAATGAAGGATCTGTAAAACAGTATACCAAGAGAACTATTGTTGATGCATGAACAAGCACAAGTAACCTTCAAACGATTTATAATCCAGCGAAAACACAATACAACTATAAATTTTATGTAACAGTACTTAGCATGATCGGTGTCCCTCAGAATATGCAATGCCACATTCACAGCTTGAAGCCCATTTTGTCAACTAACTTAGTAGGCTAAATTCTGAACAAAGTTTGTTTTTACCAACAAACTCTGAACAGCTTTATCTTGGCCAAACTTCACTCGTGTAATCCAATCACAGTTGTTAACTCCGCATGTGTTTTCTTGTCCAAGATTATATAAGATATAAACACCAGAGAATTCTACATTGAGAACTTTTGTGGACTCCAGCACCATTAAGTGGTTTTCTTCAAAAATGGAGGAAATAATAAATTAAGATCAAACCCCAAAAGACTCAAATTCTGATAGTGGTTCCAGGTAATTCAATTTCTACATCACAAGATAATTGCGATGAGATGTTTATAGGAAAAGCATTTCCTTCCTGTAGTTTCTGACACTTGTCAGATGTTCATACCTGAAGGTTTTGTGGCTTCAAAATGGTAATCCTGCTTTGACAGAGTTCCAAGAAAACAACCTGCATTTACAAAATGGGTCCAAAGAAATTAGTGGAACATCTCCAAGATCAATTCCAATACGGAAAACAACATCATAAAGCAGGCAGCCAACCGGCAGCAATTCATAAAATATATATGATGAGTAAAGAAAGGAAGAAACCTGAGGTTTCAGGTAGTCGATGACGGCTTTCACTTGATCGCATGATTCCTGCAATGAAATCAACATGCGAGTTAACAATGTATAGCTGACAAGTTGTCCTGATGATCGGTGGTCCTTTTAGCACATAATAATGTGCATTCAAATGGAAGCCACCAAGTACTACGGGACATATGACTTACTATTTGCTAAAGCCCTTGTGCATTGTAACAGACCCAAACTTGCAGTAAACACAAAAACATATGTAGCCTACTGGAGGAAATGCAGATACATGTCCCCTGTGCTTTGCACTACTACCTTCTGTGTCTGGACCCAAAATCTTAGATCGGCAGCAGAACTAAAATCATCCGAAAACTGAAACAAATGCGCGCGCAGTGGAGTTCCTAGAGTAAATGCAAAATGTACATTGCGAGAACTGCAGAAGAGAGAAACGCGTAGGACACGGAGCTCTGACACACGACCCAGATGGAAGTAAAACCTGCAATTCGCGCTCGACATCGAGGATTACCTGCGAGACATGGGCGGTGCCGACGAGGTAGACGCGGCAGGTGGGGTCCTGTCCGGCCTCCAAGGCCTCGGGCGAGGTGACGCACTCGAGGCAGACCACCCCCCTGGCGAGCTCCTCGGGCAGCTCCCGCGGCTCGTCGCCCCCCGGCGTCATCCCGGGCTCACTCCCGGCTTCCGCGTCCGCGAACTCCCAGTCGTCCGCGTACTCGCCACTCTCGCCGTTGGTCTCGGCGGGAGCGGGGGCTGGCGCGGCCGGATCCATGAGCAGGACGAGTGGCGCGAGGCGGCGAGCCGCGGTCGTGGTCGGGGTTTGTGCGGGGCAGGCGGAGAGCGGCGGGCGGCGGCGGAAGCGTGGCCGGCCCGGGAGGAGGCGGCGGTGGATCGGCGAGGCGGAGAGGAGGAGGTGGTGGCGGATCATGCGCCGGTGGGCGCCGATTTGGGGATAGCTAGCTCGTCGTGCCGGGCGGGAGGTGGGCCTATGACGTGGCCTCGGTCGGCGCGACGGCTGGGATCGCTTGGACCGACGTCGCGGGAGGGATCTAGGCCGTAGGATCGGCCGACGTGGCAACGCCTCGCTGGCCAACGCTTTGTTGTTCGTTGCTTGCTTGGTTCCTGCACTTGCATGCATCGTCGTCGTGCTCGCTTGAGTCAACACGAGTCAGTGGTCTCGACAGAAACAGCACAGACCACATCGTCAAGTCATGGAGCTCTGTAGATACAGTAAAAAAGCTACCGCAACATCACGTCTCCAGCTCCTCAGATCACCATCACCAGCTCCCCATCTCGTTGTCGCTTCGTTGTTTTCTACTCTTTTGTAAAAAAATAAACGCAAAAAAGATTTGTCACGTAATTATAATAATTGATTATAAGAAGATAATTACCCCGGAAATTAACAGAAAATCCGGCAGAACCGTTATAAATACCATCACAGATTATGATGGAACAAGAGTCCTCGTCGAGGTTGTACACCGGTGTCATCATCATCACTCTTCTCGAGTTAACCAAAGAATGACCATCATAAAAGACCTTGCCATAGTGGCCTCGAGAAGCCATCATCGGCCTCTACCACAGTATTAACTCACAGTATTATGACCTGATACTGACATGCTACTTACCATATTTTCCTGACTTTTTGGTGCATCTTCCAGGTGACACAAACATCGATGAAGACGACGGTCCTTCAGGGATTTTTGATCGAATTGAAAAAGATGTTGTTTTCGAAGGTAAAAATGCATAGTTTGTTTTTATCGCGAAAATGCAAAAGCATTGCTTTTCGATGCATTGATAGAAAGAAGGTTATATGTACAAACCCCTAAGAGAGGGCACACACCACGCCTTACAACTGAACCCAAGAGAAGAAAGTAATCTAGGTGAGGAGCTGGCTGACACCCCGGGCTCTCGCGTCCGCCCACTGTCGCGCCTCGGACCTAATGTCGTTGAATAGGGACGTCACCGAAGGAAGTGCGTTGTCGAAGACCGCAGCATTCCGGTGTTTTCAGATCCACCACGTCGTAAGCATGATCATCGACGAAGTGCCCTTGCGCAGCTGGCTAGGGGCGGTCCGCACCACCAGCGACCACCACTCCGCGAAGTCGACCACAAAAATGCATAGTTTTTTTACACATATTTATATGTGTTACCTTATTTAACATGTTTCTTACAAAGATAACGTGGACAACATTCAAGAGGAAGAAACAATGCATGACGATGACGACGAGTGCAAGATTTTTAGCAGTCTAGGTAACTTATACCACATTATATTTCTTCCCTACAGGTCGTGCATGACAAGCGTTGTGTGCTATTAGGAGATGCGGTCAAGTGTGTTGCCTAGATCCAATTCTTATTCGTGGGGATTTCAATTTTCTTAGATTCCGTCACGAGAAAAGTAAATGTCTTTTTGATGGTCATTGGCCTTTCTTGTTTAACGCTGTCATTGATAGCTTGGACCTGAGAGAGGTTTCAATGACTGGTCGACAGTTTACATGGGCTAACAGTTTACCTGACCCGATATGCGAGAAACTAGACAGTGTGTTAATGGGCACATATTGGGAAGATAAATTTCCAATGGTGTCAGTTCGCGCTCTAGAACGTATCGAAAAACTATCTGACCATGCCCCTATATTGTTGACAAGACCGTCGTATAAGCGTCCTTTCAAGTTTGACTTGGATGGCTACAGTGGGATGGTTTAGGTTAGCAGGTACTTCGGGAGGAGGAGTTGAAATGGTATCAGAGATCAAAGGCCCAAATCATTCTGGAAGGACATTCGTATTTCCATGGGATTGCCAATGGCCGTCACAGGAAAAAAACGTATTCAGTCTCTAATTCAGGATGAGGGGTTGATTGAAGGCCATGAACAACTCAAATCATATATTACCAATTACCACAAAGGTCTATTTGGAGCACCAGAGAATAATTCTTTCTCCCTGGATGAAACCCAAGTAGCCGATATTCCCCAAGTTTCCATGGCGGAATGACTTGTTGACGGCTCCTTACACAGAGGATGAAGTCCAAAAAGCCAGTTTTCAAATGGAACACAAAGCTTCGGGGCCCGATGGTTTCCCCGCTGAGTTTTATCAAACTTTTTGGGACACCATAAAGGTCGACCTTCTACAGATGTTCGGCGTCTTACACGCTGGACAGTTAGAATTATTCCGTATTAATTTTGGGGAGGTAATCTTGTTACCAAAGGTTAAGGAGGAAGAAAGGATTCAGCAGTACAGACCTATCACTAGTAGAAAAACTCTTATAGGCGAAGCTTAGTTCTGTGGCGCACCGTTTAAAATGCGCCACAGAAACTTATTTTGTGGCGCACCATACACGGTTCGCCACAGAAATAGCTTAATTTTGTGGCGCACCAGGGATCCGTGCGCCACGTAAATTTGGTGGGGCCAGCCCCAATCATTGGTTTCACTATTTCCGTGGCGCACGGGATCACGTGCGCCACGTAAATAAGACATTCCGTGGCGCATCGGCCCGGTGCGCCACCGAATTAAGACTTTCGTGGCGCATTGTTCCCGGTGCGCCACCGAATTAAGACTTTCGTGGCGCACGTGGGATGGTGCGCCACGTAAGCCTTATTTCGTGGCGCACATGAGTTCCATGCAACTCCACCCCCCCCCCCCGTGGATCGCCTTTTTAACCTCTCGTAAAAAATAAAAAAATAGATAAAATTTTCAAAAAATAAATCCCTTCAAGATGCCTATGTATTATGTCATCTTTTACCACTGAGAATTAACAAACAATAATTTCAACTTTTTTTGCAAAATTACGTGGAAAAATCATCAAACTGGATTTCTGGTTGCATACGAACTAAAAAAAAAACGCATAATATATCAAAATGTTCCCACGAAAAATCTACATCCGAATTCACCAGGGCTTGATCGGTTGGACAATTTTTAGAATCTACAAATTCGAAAAGAGTAAAAAGTTACGGGCAGTTAAAGATTTTTTGCTGCAAAATACAAAAAAAAAAAGAAATAAAAATTCTGTGGCGCACCAAGTGCCCATGCGCCACAGAAATAACGTTCGAAATTTGAAATTTCTGGCGCCCACTTCTCCTTCTCTCCTCCATTTCTCCACTTCTCCCCTTCTCCCATTCTCCACTTCTCCCCTTCTCCCATTCTCCACTTCTCCCCTTCTCCTCCTCTCCTCTTCTCTTCCTCTCCTCCACTTCTCCACTTCTCCCCTTCTCCTCCTCTCCTCTTCTCTTCCTCTCCTCCACTTCTCCTCTCTCCTCTCCTACACTGGCGACCAACTCCGGCGACCTACTCCGGCGACCAACAACTCCGGCGACCAACAACTCCGGCGACCTACTCCGGCGATCTACTACGGCGACCATGACCAACACCTCCTCCGGCGACCACCTCCTCCACAACAACCACCTTCTCCTCCTCCTCCGGCGACAACAACAACCACCACCACCTCCTCCTCTACCACCACCACCACCTCCTCCTCCTCCTCCTCCTCCTCTACCACCACCACCACCACCACCACCACCACCACCACCTCCACCTCCACCTCCTCCTATTCCACCACCACCACCTCCTCCGGCCGGCCTCATCCTCCACCCACCCACCCATCCCACCCACGCAACCAATCACCCACCTCCGACGACCTTCCAGAAAAATTTTAAAAAAAATTCGGCGGCCCCATCTGGCCGCCACTTTTTTTGAAATTTTAAAAAAAAATTCTGTGGCGCACCGGCGGTGGTGCGCCACAGAAATAAGACTTCCTGTTTCTGTGGCGCACCACCACCCGGTGCGCCACAGAAATAAGCTTTCTGTGGCGCATTGGCTGGTGCGCCACAGAATCCTTATTTTTGTGGCGAGAATTCTATGGCGCACCACCCATGCGCCACATAATGTGTTTTTGGTGCGCCACTGATGAGGCTTTTCCTACTAGTGTATCTGCCTTCTAAACGTAAGTTTCAAGATATTCACGAAAGTGGCTGACCAGGTGGTACTGCCTTCACAGTCCGCATTTATGCAAGGCCGAACTATCCTTGATGGGGTAGTCGTTCTACATGAGGCGGTCCATGAGATGCATACCAAAAAGATGAACGGGGTTATTTTTAAACTTGATTTAAAAAAAGCTTATGATAAAGTCAAGTGATCTTTTCTTCAGCAAACACTCAAGATGAAAGGTTTTTCGCCAGAGTGTTGTGCGTTGATCAATGATTTTGTGTCTGGAGGTAGTGTTGCCATTCGTGTCAATGATGACACGGGCAGATACTTCCAAACACGAAAAGGCTTGCGCCAAGGCGATCCTCTATTACCATTGTTATTTAATATTGTGGTGTATATGCTCGCTATTTTGATCAAACGTGCCAACGCTAATGGCCAAATTGAAGGGGTTATCCCACATCTTGTTGATGGTTGTCTATCAATACTTCAATACGCCGATGACACAATTCTTTTTATGGAACATGACCTTGAAAAAGCCCGAAACCTCAAGTTAATCTTGACAGGTTTTGAGAAATTGTCGGGTCTTAAGATAAATTTTCATAAAAGTGAATTGTTCTGTTTCGGTGAAGCCCAAGATTCATCAGCTGCGTATGCGGAATTGTTTGTATGTGGGCAAGGCCAGTTTCCTATTAGTTATTTGGGGATCCCGATATATTATCGGCGATTAACAATGGCTGAATGGAAACTTGTTGAGGAAAGACTTCAGAAGAGACTTAGTAGTTGGAAAGGCAAATTGCTATCCCTTGGAGGAATATTGGTACTCATTATCGGTACTTACTAATATGGTACTGTATATGATATCATGCTTCCTGTTGCCGAAAGGTGTCTTACACAAACTCGATTATTATCGATCAAGATTCTTTTGGCAAGGGGATAGCGAAAAGAAGAAATATTATCTGGTTAAATGGAGTGTTGTTTGCCGCCCCAAAGATCATGGGGGGTTGGGTATTCATGACCTTGAGGTCAAAAACTCAGCCTTACTGGGTAAATGGTTGTTTGAGCTTCTTACCGAAGATGGGGTATGGCAGACACTCCTTAAGAGAAAGTTTATTGGAGAGAAAGCGATGTCCCAAGTCCTATGGAAACCTGGTGACTCGCATTTCTGGGCCGGTCTAATGGCTACGAAGAAATGTTTCTTCCAATATGGTACTATCTCGATAAAGGATGGATCGCAGATACGGTTTTGGGAGGATTCGTGGTTAGAAAATAGACCTCTTAGGGAACAATATCCTGCGTTATATAGTATTGTACGTCGCAAAAGTGATACCATTGCATTAGTAATGGCGACCTCACCTCCGTATGTGATGTTTATGTAGGATGACGTTGCATA